>NC_064411.1:49512500-49760000 GCF_023375975.1 Astyanax mexicanus | reverse complement strand
TTATGGAGTTGGGGATTTCATTTTCCAGCAGGACTTGGCACACTGCCCACACTGTCCCCACACTGTAACTCCAAAAAGTACCAATTGGTCTTATAATATAATATTCTAATTTTTTGAGACACAGATTGGTGGGGTTTTTTATTGGCTGTTAGCCAGAATCATTCAAAAATAAAATAAATAAAACATTTAAAATTGATCACTCTGTGTGTGTTAAGACATCTATATAATATATGAGTTCACATTTTGAAATGAATTACTGGAATAAAGGAACTTTTTAATGATATTTAATTTTTTTGAGATGCACTGTTCAAGGGCCCAACAGTGGCAGCTCAACAAACGTGGATGGACCAACTGATATTCTGATATTAAAAAAAGTCTTTGAAAGTCTTTATATTTTAATCTATATGTTTAATCATTTTAATTATATGTTATGTAACATTACAATATAACAACATCATGTTATAAATAGAGAGAAGTAGGTCAAACTACAGAGGTCATGGCCACTCTTGGGACTATGGAAAGGGAAAGAGGTTAAACGCTTAATTAGCATCAGTTATTCCGCATTTGGATTGATGCAATATACTTTATTCAAGCGCAAATAATGCACCTCATCAGCGTGACAAAGCACAGCAGGATCTGTATAGCGTCTCTGGAGGCTTCTGACGCACACGTACACACGCACGCAGGGACGGACAGACGCACAGACACACAGACAGAGAGACATACGGACAGAGACACGCCAGCAAAGAAATGTAAAGACTGACATTTGAAAAAGAGAGAAGAAAAAATCCATCAATCCTCCACCATACTCCCATCCCCCTTTCCATTCAAAAACGCAGGCGAAGAGAAGAGCTATTGAGGAACCAATCAGGCGTGTCATGGCTGTCACTTCCACTGTAGAAGAGGAGCAGGTTCTCTCTCAGGTTCTGAAAGTTTTATTATATTACATTACACCACCATATTCTCTCACATTCCTCCAGAACCCCGTTCCCTATGAGGAATAATCCATGAGCTCCTTTTAACAAATCACTTCTGCGTCACGATGTTCAGTCGTATTCATAACGACAGAATTCCGATGCAGCTCGGATTCATAAAGGGAATAGAAGCGTTTCTCAGAGCCCAGGTGAATTGGGCTCTCTGAAACTGGGGAAGTTGGCGGAGTCATTAGCCTTGGGCCAAGAAATGTGCGAGACGAGAACGCAAGCTCATGCCCACGCAAACAGACAGACACACACTTTCACACACGCATGCATTCTTATATACACACACATTCACACACTCACACACTCTGTGCGACAGGTGCAGTAGGTGCTGGATGCATAAAACCAGTGTGATAAAGAAGAGTTGTGGATATGTGGATATGCAGGGACGTGCACAGGAATCTTGAAGGGCAGTTGCTCTAACCTGAAGAAAGGGCACCTCCCCCAAATAAAAAAAGAGTCTCTCTCTCTCTCCTGTCTTCGTCTCTTTTCCGTGGGCATTTAAAATTTTCTGCATTAACACAACGTGCATGTGAATAATTGGAATAGTGCTTTATGTCCATCATTCATCTTGCTTAATTAAATGAAATGTTATCAGCTGCATGTAACTTAGTTTGGTTAGCCTCCCACAAAACAACCTGAGCCATGTAAAACGTTGACTGCAAGCTAGCTGGCTGTCGTTTTTTTTTTTTTTCTACCTAAACGTGGCACAGTAGGTGCTGTCAGATTATTTAGGATCACTAAACGTCCTAAACTCGACGACATCGGATTTTAGAGAAGCTGATTGTGATCATGTCTTGTAATACTGTGAAGGCTACATTTCAAGCTCACCTTCAGGGCAGTCGCTCGACTCCCACGGCATCTTCAAACTGCTCTTGGGTCTCTGCTAGTCGGCTGAAGCGCCGCCCGGTCGTGTGCTGCGTTTTTTTATTTTTATTTTTTTCTAGTGAAGCGTGCTGCATGTCCCCTGCTATGCCCGCGCCCCTCCCTTTTGCCTATCTCTCGAGGTGTTGTGGGACCCTAAATTAGGATATTAGGGATCAATATATGCTATATTACTCATATATTAGTACAATTTGGCCATATATGAACGAGTTTATTGAGTTCAGTTAAAACTCTGTCTGCTCTTCCTCAGTAAGGCCCAGTCTGCACTGGGTACGGCTGTGAGGGGGAGACAGATAAGAAATATGCTGAGTCATACCAGGTGTCTAAAGGTGGTGCTTAAAGCCCCCACCTTTGTTCACCCAAATACTGTATAAAAGTGTGTGTATTCCTCTGTGTTTTCAGAAGATCGGAGCTTCCTGACTGAAAGAACAATAAAAAGATCTACTTAGAACTTCGGAACGACTCGTCTTCTCCTTTCTTTGACTCAAGGCACTCGTCTGATGTTTATCTTCTTTCTTTTGAATTTAAAACTTTTGTAGTGATGCATGACTAGATAATCTTTAAGAGTCTATTTTAAGCTAGCCCAAGGCTTCCCTTTAAGGGAGGCCTAAGAGTCGTCAGATTACGAACGACTAAATCTGAATGATTGACTCTGAAAACTTTGTTTTACAAAACTTCAATCAAAATGACAAATTATAAAGAAAATCTTGTTGAAATATGAAATCATATTTGCCTATATTATTTTTTTCCCGTCCCCTCAGAAGGGCAATATCAACCAGGGACGGCAAAAGGGCATTTGCCCAAGCACATTGGGCCATAGTGCCTGCACGTCACTGCACACACTCACATTCACACACTCACACACTCTGTGCGACAGGTGCAGTAGGTGCTGGATGCATAAAGCCGGTGTGATGAAGAGTTGTGGATATGTGGATATGAGACTGAAGGGGTGGCATGGCGGTAGCACAGACATGGCAACAGGATATGAATGTTAAATATATGCAGTTATTATGCATTTAATAGAAAATTAGGGATATAAAGGGAGTCCCTCGCTGTAGGCCCAAGTGTAACTGTCACGTCTCTAGACTCTCCTCTCACACTCCCGAACTCCATTTCCCAAAAACCCACTGGCGATGACATCACCGTCAGCCGCTCACCTTCACCCAATCGCGTTACTCTCCACCATTCTGAGTCACCTGTGTTTCAAGTTGTTCCGGTTCATAGTAATACTATGTTTTGTATATATAGGGTTCAGTTAGGGTCTGTACTTTGCGAGGTATTATCAACTCATGTTGCTTACTGAGCGTTTTTCCAAACCTTTTTCTGTCTGCCCTTTTGTTATGACCCTTTTTTCTGTATTACGGATTTTGCCTTTTTGTCTTTGCCCTTATCGGATTTGTCGTATTATCGGACTGTCTCTCTGGCTTCGGATCTTGGGCTGTTTTCACTACTACGTCTCCTGTTTACACTGTGAGTTCTGTTCAACCTGTTATCTGGCTGTGTTATCCTGTTTACGGCTCTGTAAATAATCCTGTCCTTACCTTTTATTCGGCGAGCATCTCTCCTATCTGTCTGGCGTTACAGTAATTACCCAGCCTGCACTGCTAGTACACACACCACTGCTTTAACTGTGTCTCAATAAACTGCAATAACAAATGCCATGAGATATCAGCATAAAACCTGGTAATGAAATTTTAACTCATTGGAACGACTTGGGAACACCCACACCTACAGTACATTTACAGTACTAGTACTAGTTTGGACACGTTATCATTCATTTTCTACATTGTAAATTAATATTAAATCCATGATATGGAATTACTGTATGTACGTTGCCTGGCTAAGACAAAAGAAAGTCACCACCCAGGTTCTAAGTAAGTAAATGATGTGGGGTTGATGCTGCAGTCTAAGACCAACTGTCCTCAAAGATAACTGTGCTACTTCGAAGAATCTAAAGTATAAAACATATTCTGATTTATTTAACACATTTTAACACTAAATAACTCAGCATGTGTTTAGCTTGTATAGCTTTAACCCTTTGATGCACAACATGGGACAAAAGTGACCCGGCTGACTTTTAATTTTCTATATCTATTGCAATAAATTAACTTGTTTTTTTTTATTATAGTACATCCTTATTTTATTGCATTCTTTTTAACTTGTTGAATAAAAGCCCTTTTTGCATTACTACCCCTCTAATGTGCAACATGGGTCAAAAATGACCCACATTATTTTTTTTTTTATATGTAACTTCATCTATGGCTGAGGGTTTCTATATCTTAGCAATAAGTTAATTCAATCGTTCAGTATCCAGGGTATTCCTTAATTAACTTGTTTTGAATGCACACATGGGTCCAAAATGACCCAAAATGACCCATTTTTCACCCATGTTGTACATTAGAGGGGTAGTGATACAAAAAGGGCTCTTATTCAAAAAGTGTTGGAGTCGCTAAATGACGTCAACGCCTAATTTGCATAATACGTGTTTTTGAAGCTGTAATATTACAATATTTGAAGCTTCAATATTACATATAGATTGCAGTAGAAAACCGGAGGAAACAGGATCACCCCCGAAGACACAGACAGAACATGAAAACTACACCCAGGTAGGGACTTGAACCCAGGTCCCCAGTGCGTGCTAGGTGAACAAAGCTAACAACAAAGCCTCATAGCATTCCTTCCCTCAATATCTATATTATAGTGTAGCAGTGTTGTGGGGATGGAACGATAGATCAGCTCTGACAGCTTCATTAGGCTGAAGATTAGCCAGTGTATGACTTTAAGAGGGTCCAGGTTTAACCCCTCATGGTTCCATCACTGACCCCAAATGTGCCCGTCAGTGACATATCCATATATGGGTCCAGCTTGGAACATGTGACCTCATTTTCTGGGTCCCAAAAAGACAAAACTTGTCCGGATAAAACTACAGGCACTCTGCTCCCCCTCTCTGACCATCCTTCTCTCTCTTTCTCTCTCTCTCTTTATCTTATCTTTGCACGTCCTCTCTCTCTCTCTCTCTCTCTCTCTCTGTTACTAATAAAAGCAGCTGTGCTGGAGATAGTCCTCTCTTCCCTCTTTTCTCTCTCTTTTCAGTCTTCCTCTTTCCTTCCTCCCTTCCTGGCTAATGCTCAGCCTAATGATGCTGTCAGTGCTGATCTATCGTTCCATCCCCACATCGCTGCTCTATAGCTGAACAGATATTGGTGGTTGGTGGTCTTTCAGTTCAGGGATAAATGAACTAATATATCTAATGTGTGTGTGGGTGTGTATGTATGCAAATTAATGTGTGCGTGTGTGTTTGTGTGTTTGTGTGATTGTGAAGCGGAGAGATTAATAGTGCACACACACAGCGTCATGTGATCATTTGTTGGGCCTATTCATTCTGCGCTGTGACTTTTTTCACGTTTGATAATTACCTCAGGCAGGCCCTGATAAAACACAATAGCAAAATAAATAAATAAACAAATAAATAAACAAATAACTGAATATCATTACGTTTACACAGAGTTTAATTGCACAATTAGCATAAAAGCCTTGAACGCTTAATTTTGAGTAAAAAAAAAACTGTTGTTCGGGAAAACGCGAGAAAGCTGTTTTGCGGGAAACTAATAAAAAGGTTAAAAAAAAAATGCACTAAAGTAAATTTGCACTAACTAATTAATCCAAGCTGAAAGGTTTTATTGCATTTGTTCTAAGCAATTAAAATAGAGTATAAAAAGTTGTTTTTAATAGTTATGCAGTGCATTAGATTTACCATATGAGACTTTGATTTAAAAGTAATAATAAAAAAAAGTTTCAAATATCCCCAATATCTTTAGGTACAGCTTTTCCGCTTTGTGGAAGAGTACTGCATTCTGCTCTCAAAGTTTCTATCAGAATGAGCTGCTTATGTCACTTTTATGCAAATAAGCTGTTCACCAAATGTTAAAGCCAAAACTCAGACAAGCTAGTTCATGCTTAACTGCGATAGAAGCACAAAACTCCTCATTTGAAATTACTTACATCTCACTTATCTGCTGACTTGCTACAGATCCCTCCCTCAGAAGAAGTCTACTGGCTAATCCTGCTGTGTACTGTCTGTGTGTGAAGTTCTCAACCAGCCAATCGAAATGGCAAATCCTCAACTGATCTAGTGGGTGTGGCTCTGGTGAGGGGGGTTGGCAGATGAGGGGTGGAGCCAGAGTGGTTCTATGCATGTTTTCTAAATTGTGACCTCACAATAAGGGAGCATCTAAACGGCTCATAGAAGCGCACGATTCCTGACACCAAACTCTTTCAGCTGATTCACAGGAAATGGATGGACTTTTTTTGTTGGGGGCCAGAAGGAGAAATATATTTGAAGTCACGGGCCACACTCTGTAATAAAACAAATAATGAAATATACCACTTTAAATAATACTTTTTTTCCTGATTATTTCATTTACACACCATTTTACTTGACTTACTATCTTTATCTTTGACAGTGTTGTGTAAACTAAGATTTTTCAAATTGATGTTTAATTTCATGATGCCTCTTAATATTAAACTCCTTAATTACGGCAGCTTTTAGACTTTTTGCCCCGTTTTTCTGCGCTAGAAATGCGCACTCTCTCTGCTTTTAGACTCTTTGGAACATTTTTCTGCACTAGAAATGCACACCCTCTCCGCTTTTAGACTCTTTGGCACATTTTTCTGCACTAGAAATGCTCACCCTCTCCGCTTTTAGACTCTTTGCCCCGTTTTTCTGCGCTAGAAATGCTCACCCTCTCCGCTTTTAGAATCTTTGGCCCGTTTTTTTGCGCTAGAAATGAGCACCCTCTCCGCTTTTAAACTCTTTGGCACATTTTTCTGCGCTAGAAATGCTCACCCTCTCCTCTTTTAGACTTTTTGCCCCGTTTTTCTGCGCTAGAAATGCGCACCCTCTCAGCTTTTAGACTCTTTGGCCCGTTTTTCTGCATTTGAAATGCACACTCTCTCCGCTTTTAGACTCTTTGGCCCGTTTTTCTGCACTAGAAATGTGCACCCTCTCTGCTTTTAGACTCTTTGGCCCGTTTTTCTGCGCTAGAAATGCGCATTCTCTCCGCTTTTAGACTCTTTGGAACGATTTTCTGCGCTAGAAATGCGCACCCTCTCTGCTTTTAGACTCTTTGGCCCGTTTTTCTGCGCTAGAAATGCGCACCCTCTCCGCTTTTAGACTCTTTGGACCGATTTTCTGCGCTAGAAATGCGCACCCTCTCCGCTTTTAGACTCTTTGGCCCGTTTCTGACACCTAGAGTTCAATCTTTGAATCTCACATTATAAAAACCTGCTTAACAGCGGGCCAACTTTCATTCTATTTCTAAAATACCTCGCGGGCCGCTCCAAAAAAGGAAACGGGCCACAAATGGCCCACGGGCCGTAGTTTTGACACCCCTGCTTTATAGTGTGAAAATACAAAAGCACACAAAAAGGCCAGGTCATATGGCTCCAGTCCACAGGTCAGGATAATGTAACTTGTCACAAAGCAAAAGTCGTCTCACACTGGTTTCATGAACCTGACAATGTGTCATCAGATCTGAATCCAATAGGACACCTTTGGGATTTGACAGAATGGGAGCTTCCCAGCGAGAAAGTGCTCCAAATAAAAAACTGCAAGAAATGAGTGATGCAATAATGTCAACATGAGCCAAAATCTCAAAGGAATGATTCCAACATCTTGTGGAGTACATGCCATAAATAATTGAGGCCGCTCTGAGAGAAAAAGGAGGCCACATCCAGTATTAGGATGGTGTTGATTCTAGAGTGCTTAGTGACTGTATACATACAGTATACACAGACCAATCATAACATTATTACTAGTGTTATAATGTTGACTTTCGATATGATCCCTGCCTATATATCTCAATACTGTTACTACCAAATAATAAGAGATCGGACACTGCGTTAAAAAAAAAAAAAATTAAAACGTTTTTTAATGATAATAAAAGAACAAAAAACAAAAACAAAGTTTAATCATGTGATTTCGTTTATAGAATTTCTTTAGTAGTTAAGTTTGTTAAGTTCAAGAAAAGAACAATTGAGTCATTGTTCTGTACAATTTATGCATACAATATTACCTAATTACTATTACTTAATTTATGCAATATTACTCAAATAATTTATGATACATAATATATCATAATTACAGATTTTTTTTTTGTTAAAACACATATTTCATTGTCTCAACACATGGATGGATGTAGTACAATCTTTTTAGTATACTTTTTTAGTATATATATAAATCTTTGAGATTATGTAAATATTTGAATGTTTGTTTTAACTAGAAATATTTAAATTTCAGGAATTATAATATATTATGTATCATAAATTATTTGAGTAATATTGTATAAATTAAGTAATTGCAATTAGGTAATACGTATTAATAATTACCTAATATTAAGTAAAGGTTAATAAAAGAAAGGATTGATTCAGCAAAAATAAGTTAAGTAAAGTTTAGTAAAAGAAAAGATTGACTGAAGTTCAGTTCACTTATTTGCTCTATGTAACATTTAAGTCTTGAAACCGAGTTGAAGTTACTTAAATTTATCTGAAATTACATTTATTTAAAAAAAAAAACAAATGAAGAAAGCTGCTAAACTTTTTTTTTTAAGTAAATTTTACTCATCATTTTTTTCAGTCTGGTCTTGCTACTGCTCTGAATCATAGCACTGACAATTTTGGCTTCATTTCTGCAGAAAGGTAAGGAAAGGACCATGGCGCTCATGTTTTCTACAGTCATTGGCATCAATATATAATTTTTTTTAGAAAGTAACAACAGCAGCGTTTAATAAGCACCATCTGAAGGCTTGCGTGAGCCACAGCTCCTTTCATGGAATGCATAAACAGCATGAATATTGCAAAGCCCCACTCCCAAATCAGACTGATCCCTCAAATATTTATTGTTTCAAGCCTCCGTCTCCGCTCCCCGGTGTCCTGCTGTCTTGTTTGGAAGGAGAAAGATCAGTGTGTGAAGAGAGAACACAGGAACAGGAAAGACTGTGAGAAGATTCCAGCCGAAAAACTTCAATCCCGTCGGCTCGAAACAGCGGCGAGGATCTGTTTTGTACTGCCGTGTTCGTGCTGTCGAAAGTGGCGACTTAAAACGTGGCCTCAATTTGTCACATCTAAGCACTGTAAATGAGCGCGGCGCTGCCGAGCCGCTTTATTCACTGACACGTTTCACAAGAGGAAAATTGCAGAGACGCTTTTAATGGACCCGGCTTTTGTTTTTCTCCTGAAATAGCTGGTGGAAAAAGCTGGCGTGACGGAGTGATTTTAATGTTGATTTCGCTTAATCATAGAAGTCAGAGCGGAGCTGCTTCTGAGGGAAATTCTGAACAGCACTTTCAACTAAATTGCTCAATTAAGCCGACGTAAAAGTTTCTGGCAGTTTGATTAGAGTAAATTACGCACTGCTGAACGTCAGAAGTGGGCTGCTTATGAAGGAGTGTGTGTGCTTACTGTAATGCCAAAAAAAAAAAATCACGGGATAGAGTCTGAACTTGATCACCTGTATGAGTTGTGAGGTGTTATCTTGGCAAGGCTGGGTTAAGCCCTAGTTGATTAGCCCTAGCCCTAGCCCCCTAGTTTCTCAGGGGGGACGTCTGTGAAAAATATTTTACATTTTACTCTTGCATCTGGACTACAATTGAAAAAACAGGAGGACCAGTTTTTTTTTATTCTGATTTTTTTTTATACATTTATTTCTGATTTTTCCTATTTTTTCTCCCAATTTGGCTATCCAATTGTCCAACCCCTTTGTGCGTCCCCATCACCAGTGGCGACTGTGACCCTAGGTGGAGGAGCAGGGACGCATTTTACCACCACGCAATTGCTTGGGGCCCCAGAAATCAGGGGGGGGCCCATGCTGGCCAAAAACAAAAAAAAATCGCATTATTTATTTTTTGTACACGCAAGTTAAGCCAGGCAAGGTAGACTAAGGTAGCATCGGCACAACCATAAAACAGTCTTATCCCAGCAGTGCCCAAAAAAGCCAGAAAATGAAGAAAAGAAAGTCCAGCACAGAAAGTTTAACAAAGATCACCATTTTTTTCCCAGCAGCAAGACATGAAACATCTGACGAGGTTGAGGTACCATAGACAGCTAGGTTGTCAGAGTCAATATTGCATTTTGCTATACAAAAAATCAATTTGATCAGGGCCCTCGGAAAAAAAACGATGCTTGGGGCCCCAGAACTTCCAAATCCGCCCCTGAGGAGGAGCACACGCCTCCTCTGACACGTGTGAAGTCAGTGACCCCTTTTTTTTCGAGCTGCTGCCGATTCATCATTGCCTGAGCAGCTAACGCGCTTGGAGGACAGCGTGCAGCGACTAGGTTTCGATACATCCGCTCACAGACGCCTCATGCCACCTGGCACCACCTTTGAGTGAGATGGGGAGAGAGCGCCATCTACCCACCCGGAGGGAGCAAGGCTAATTTTGCTCCCTCGGGGGCCAGCAGCTGATGGCAAGCTACATAAACAGGATTCAAACATGCGACCTCCAATTCATAGTGACAGCGCATTAGACCTCTGGACCACTCGGTGCCTTCAGTGAGTTTTTTGGCTCTCTCGGTCACATGACCGTGATATCAGGTTTTGCACATACAGCATGATGGCAGCATCTAAGCGCTCTAAAAGATGCTGGAGCAGAGAAGATACACTCTTTTGTTATGGGGCAAAGCCAAATTTTAACAACAATTCGAAGGTACAGTTCACAACCACAAAGTGTAGGAGTCCATATGGAAACACATCTGTGAGCTGTGTCCATTTCCACAGTGGCGCATTGTCTCTACACAGAATATAGAGTATAAATCAGCCTTTAGTTACATACTGCATACTAATATTAACATTTCACATTTTTGGCAGGTTATTACACTGAATATTACTATTACACTTTATGTACTAACCCAGGGGTGTCCAAACTTTTTTTGTTGGCGGCCAGAAGGAGAAATATATTTGAAGTCACGGGCCACACACTCTATAATAAAACAAATAATGAAATATACCACTTTAATACATTTTCCTGATTATTTTCATTTACACACCATTTTACTTGACTTACTATCTTTATCTTTGACAGTGTTGTGTAAACTAAGATTTTTCAAATTGGTGTTTCGTTTCATGATGTCTCTTAATATTAAACTCCTTAATTACAGCAACTTTTAGACTCTTAGCCCTGTTTTTCTGCGGTACAACTTCACCCTCTCCGCTTTTAGACTCTTTGGCCCGTTTTTTTGCCCTAGAAATGCGCACTCTCTCCGCTTTTAGACTCTTTGGCCCATTTTTTGCGCTAGAAATGCGCACTCTCTCCGCTTTTAGACTCTTTGGCCTGTTTTTCTGCGCTAGAAATGCGCACTCTCTCCGCTTTTAGACTCTTTGGCCCGTTTTTCTGCGCTAGAAATGCACACTCTCTCCGCTTTTAGACTCTTGGACACCCCTGTACTAACCTGTTTATTACTAACAAGAAGTGATGAAGCGTGGCTATGCCGATAATCATCAACATGCATTAATTTGCCACTCGTGTCGTAAATAACAAACCTGAGCCTCCTTTGGAAGTCATGGCAAAGTTGTGTATGTCTTACTCTCCAAATACTTACTGATCCAACTATACTGTATATAATACATACATGTGTGGGTATCAGCAGAGATAGTCTTATTCTTTTGGCAATATTTATATTATTTTTTCATATGGACTATGGACAAGACAAGCTTGCCCATGTGTGATAGTGCATTTGGACATCTCTTTCAGCAATGGATGCATCTTAATGAAGCCTAATGATGTCATAAGAAGCGGTGTCCACAAACACATGGACATACAGTACCAGTCAAAAGTTTGGACACACTTCCAGTGGTTTTTCATTATTTTAAATAGCTAATTGTATGTAGTTTAATATTAACGACTTCTATATAATGCTTATAGGGTATTACACACTACCTATAGTAACAATTGTGTGTGTCTGGTGATATCTGTGTGTGTGGGGAGAGAGAGAGAGAGAGAGAGAGAGAGAGAGAGAGAAGAGAAGGAAATGTAAGAAGTATCATATCAAATTTGTTCCACCGTGACAGGACAGACCTTGGAGTGGAGTGTGAGGTCAAAGCTGAGGTCAGACTGTTCATAACTGTTGTGGTCTCAGGTCTCTGAGGTGGACAGAGGGAGAAAGAGAGAGAGAGACTGAGAGAGAGAGAGAGAGAGAGAGAGAGGGGGAGCAGTAGTTTGAGCCTTCTGGTCAGTTTGTTACTAATACTGCTGACCCTGGGTCAGACACCAGATTTATTTCAGTCTGACACTGGCCTGCACCATCTTGTGTGTGTGTGTGTGTGTGTGTGTGTGTTCTGGATGCTCTGTGTTTCAAAATCACACCCTGTGCTCTGAGCTTAATTACATCCCAGTGCTGTAAAGCATCTGCAAAAAAATCTATTGGGAAAAACACCTAAAAAATAAGATCTCTTTCAAAGTTCCTTGTTTTATTCTTTCATTATAACTCCATTATATTTATTTGCCCAAAACACATAATCAGTTGTATTTACATTCACTCTCCGGTTTCTGAGTCACATGACGTCATCATTGCCACTGATTCTCAGCTGGGATCTCCATAGGCCATAGAAAAAAATGGCTAGTATTGTAAGCTTTAGATGGATAGATAGATAGATAGATAGATAGATAGATAGATAGATAGATAGATAGATAGATAGATATATAGATAGATAGATAGATAGATAGATAGATAGATAGATAGATAGATAGATAGATAGATAGATAGATAGATAGATACTTTATTGATCCCGAAGGAAATTTAGCAGCCAGTAGCAGTTACACAACACAGTCAAAACAAACAGTACACAGTAGAAACAAACAATAAGTATTATAAAATAAAATAAAAGAGCACAGTGAGGAATATAAGACTCTAAACTATAAAATTATAAACTGAGACTTAAAAATATATACATAAATATATAAATACAAAAAAACTATACAAAGTGTGAAAGTAATCAGTCATAGATATGAGGTAGTGCAGTAAAATAATAATTTAAGTATAGAAGGTATCAGCAGATATGACAATATTAAACATAAACCTGTGCAAGTATTGTATTTAAGTAAGGTGCGTAGTGTAGTGTCCAGGAGTGCAAAAGTACAGGATGTACAGTAAAGTGACAAAGTGTCCAGGGGTGCAAATGTACAAGATGTACAGTAAAGTGTCCAGGAGTGAAAAGGTACAGAGTGTACAGTAAAGTGCCAAGTGTCCAGGGATGCAAATGAACAGTATATACAGTAAAAAGGCAAAAGAGTCCCAGGGTGTAGATGTGTAGGGTGCTTTCCAGTACAGATAAAAAAAGGCTGATTAAGAAAGCACATATTGAGACTCGTTCCTCATCTGTCCTCTCTCTTCCGGCTCCACTGGGAGGAGTTGAAGAGTCTGATGGCTCTCGGAACGAACGATCTTCTCAGTCTGTCCGTAGAGCAGCTCTGTGACAAGAGCCTGCCACTGAAACTGCTCCTCTGATCCATGATGATGAAATGCAGTGGGTGACCATCATCATCCATGATGGAGAGTAGTTTTTGCAGTGTCCTCCTTTTATATCACAAAACATTTGTATTTATTTAGACTAAAAAGTTTATATTTTGTATATAGTTTTCATTGTTTGGCCTCAAACATGTTATGATGAAACTAGCTCTCATCAGGTCCGCAAGTTAACAACATCCCAGACAAGAGCAACCTAAATACTTAGCAGAGTATGTAGAAAATGTTAGTCATTGTAGAGAATAAAGAAAAATGGAATAATTAAAGGAGAATTCCAGTGTAAAAAATGGACTTAGTGTGGACCGCCATCACTGTACTGATAATGACATAGACATATACATACATAGATTCCACATAGCGTAGCAGGAGACAGGCTATGTATATATATATATATATATATATATATATATATATATATATATATATATATGTCTATGTCATTATCAGTACAGTGATGGCGGCACTCGGAGCTGAAGCTAGTGTTATAGGATGTAAACAGTGGTTTTTAATAAGCTTCTTGTGCACTTTTTAAGTTATTAATGCCTCGTTTTAAATGTCAGGGCTCTCCCAATTCTACCAAGGAGGTGTGGAGCTACTTTCAGCTGGATAACGGTGGAAAAAGCTATTTATTGGGGGGAATTATGCCCCGTGTCACCCAGTCTAAAGGGTGTTTGGACAAACTGTTAAAATTTCTGGATCTCGGAACGCTGTGGGAGAACAGAGGTGTGCTGTTCATCAAAGGTAAGTACTTTTTATCATGTTTTACTACAACAAAAATCAAATTTTACACCAGAATTCTCCTTTAAATGAGAAGAGGTTTGAATGCCAGACTTTTGACTGAGATGCTGATGAGCCCTTAACTTTTCTACGTCACTGAATTCTCTCTACACATTTGAGACGCTCCCTTGACGACGAAGCGCGGATAAAAAGAGAGAGAGAGAAAGAGAGCGCTCGAGAGAAAGAGACAGCAACAGCTCCTCACACACACACACTTACACACACACACATTCATACTTAGACACTCCAGAACAGAGCGAGCAAGCGCGCGCGCGAGAGAGAGGAAGAGAGGGAGGACGGTGGGGGAGCGCAGTGCTGCCCCGTTATCCCGGCAGACCCCCTCAGAAGGGGAAAGGGGGATGACATTCTCCTCCGTCCACACGCGCGCGCGCGTCTGACGAGGACACACGAGCACACTAAGATAACACACGCACGCACGGACATATACACGCCAGGCTGCGTTGAAGAGCAGGAAGGTGATTGATTGGCATGTGGAACGGAGACGCGCGCTCGCTCGCCCGCGCGCGCACGATCTCCGCGTTTTTGGGCACAAACACGGGCGCCGCCGTCGCGTGACTTAATGGACAGAAAAAGAGGAGGAGGAGGAGGTGACGGGGAGCGCGCGAGAACACGCACACACGTATACACACGCATACATATACACACACGCATACACACACACTTACACAAACAGACAGGCAGATGAGGACGGTGCAGGAGGCGCGCGACAGACCTCGGTGAGTAAAGTTATTTGTTTTGTGTATTTACGCGCGTGCACGTGCGCACGCCCAAAGCCGCACAGGTGAGGGGGTTCAGGTGGTATATAGCAGGTGGGTTGAACGACCTGGTAGATGTTTGAGAGATGACATGTCAAACTATGCTGTGCATTCAGTCACATTACATGTAACAATGTAATTGTTCGCGAATATTATGTAATTACATTACAATTACACTATTAATTACTCAGTTATACTTACTTTGCAGTACCTATTAAGGTATTGCTGCACTGAAGAAGTTCATTAACTTTGGTGGTTGCCGGTACACAGTTACTCTATGGTTTGGGCGTATGTGAAAATGAATGGGAGTAATGAGGAATACTTAAGTACTAAATTGCTTTATCTCTATTTATCTATCTATCTGTCTGTCTGTCTGTCTGTCTGTCTGTCGTATGTGAAAATGAATGGGAGTAATGAGGAATACTTAAGTACTAAATTGCTTTATCTCTATCTATCTATCTATCTATCTATCTATCTATCTATCTATCTATCTATCTGTCTGTCTGTCTGTCTGTCTGTCTGTCTCTAAGCTGAGCTTATGAGAAGACCTATCTGCTCATGTTCTGCCGTTCACTCTAAGAACTTTCCACTGTTTTCTGTAATAACTACACTAATAACACAGTACTGTACTTTAACTTTCAGTACTTCAGTACTAAATATTACAATGAACTGCTAGTGCAATACTTAAGTACAAAATATGTTGAATACTCTAGTACTTTTACCTGTACTTAAGTGTGGAACTTAAAGGACACTTCTACTTCTACTCAACTCACTTTTTTGATTGAGCACTTAAATTACTTTTACTCAAGCCACCACGCTAACCTAGCAATAATGCAGTGCTCACAGCACCGCTACAAACAGAGCAGCAGTGGAACTATTTTAAATGGCGGAGTTTATATTGTTTGTAACCAAACAGATTGTATTTTCTCATCCTCTTTAACTCAAAATCTTTCAATAAACAGTGATAATGGAACTGTGGTATAACTAAGCAATTATACACTCGAGGTTCGTGCTATATTGTTTAATATTGGCACTGCTGTGCTGAACTATAGTACCTGTGGCTTCAGTCTACAAACGCAGCATAGCAGTGCCAATATTACACATTATAGCATGATCCTCTAATATATTATTGCTTAACCCTTTGAACTCTAGGCTGTTTTGCTGTGTTTTTTCTTCGTTTTTGTTTTCAGTTCCTCTTTCAGGTCTTATAACACAGTAATTATATCAGACAGAAACATGCCCTGATCTCTTTTACTCCAGAAGACATACGGCTGCTCAAAAATATAATCATTTAAAATGTAAAAGGAAGCAGAATTATTATCTTTTCCTGGAACTGATCATGTTTTGGTCAAAATTTTACCAAGCGCCTGTTTTTTTTTTTTTTACTTAATTTTTAAATGTATATACTCGCACCTAAGATATCTTTTCACAAATGCTTAGACTAGAGTGTTTATGAGTTGAAAGCATAGGAATATTGATGATTTGAGTTCATTACATGGATTATTAATTATTACTTTGACAAAATACATGGAGAAACAGCATCAGGCGGAGTTATTTCTCTTGATAATCAATAATCACACCTCTAGGATACATGTAGATACTAAAAACTTGACACTCAGAGCAGCCTATGCCTTTCAGTATTTTGAGGATCAGGACACACAAAGAAAACTATATACAAAAATTTAAAATTTTTAGTCTAAATAAATAAAAATGTTTAGTGCAAAATTACTACTTAGTAAAAATGTGCGAGTTAAATAAAAACCATATAAGTAAAAACTATAAGTAGTGCGCACACCATACCTAGCTTTAGTTTGAGTAAAGCAGGAGTTTCACACTTTTTCTGTCTGTGGACACTTTTGAGTTTATCATTTACTGATATTATTTGGTTTGAAACGTCATATAAATATGTTTGAAGCACTAAAGGTAAATAATATTGGTTAGGGAAGGAGATTTTTCACTTTCTTAGGTGTTTTTTTTTGTAGATTAGCTTTACTGCACTTGGATGTCATCACTATTTTTAGAGAAAGTAAGCTCCGCCCTTTCTAACCATATATGGATTATGTTTATGTGTGAAGGGATTCCTGAGTAATTAAGCTGAGAATACAAGGTGCGATTTTGGATGTATGGTTAAATGTGCCTCACAACTACACTTTCTTGTTTTACATATGACACTTCCATCAAATGTTTGGAAGACGTTGCATGGCTCTTTAAAATGATGTTTACACAACGTTAGCATAGTTAGCATAGTTAGATGTTGTCCTGACCTTGAATCACCTTGGTCACCTGGTTTTATGGCCTATATTTAACTAAATCTTGAAAGTTTAACAACATCTAACATCTAACCACATTAGTGTCCAGCTGATTTAACACCATTCTCCTTTTCCTGCTCCTCACTAAGCCCCGCCTCCTTATACGTTATCATCAACCCTGTAACATGCTTTCTTCAAGTGTTAATAATTAAAGTAATTAATAAAACTTATTTGTTTAAACTCCCATCTGACACTATGTACAACCAAGTGGGCGGAGTTTGGACGTGTGGGAGGAGCTTCAATACATAAACCATGAAATGGTTTCAGTGAATGTAAAAAAGTGTAACTAATCAGAGATGCTTTAACGCACCCGTACACACACACTCACATATGCACACATGCATACACTCACAAATAGACACACACACAGACACACACATACACACACCAGCAGCTGTGCGCGAATGTGCGTGAATGCAGCATGGCTGTCTCTCTGTGGCGTGTTTGTGAAAGCATGCACGGCGAAAGCCTCGACCCATATCTACACACCGTACAAAGGATGCTGTTTTTGAGTATGTGTGCATGTGTGTGTGTGTATGTGAGTGTGTGTATAAGAGAGAGAGAGTGTGTGTGTGTGTGTGTGTATGTGAGTGTGTGTATAAGAGATAGAGAGTGTGTGTGTGTGTATGTGAGGCGTGTGTTATCTGCCTCTCACCCCCGCTCTCTCGTCCATGCCATTATCAGCGAGAGCGCTTCTGACAGGCGCTTTACCGCGTTGCCCTGGGCAATGAGGAGCTTTAAACAGGCAACAGGAGAACCTCCAACTGGCAACAGGAGCATCACCAACAGCCAGAGAGAGAGAAAGAGAAAGAGAGAGAGAGAGAGATGCATGAATATATCAGCATCTACTTGCCTCTCTTCACACTCCCTTTATCTCCTCTCGCTCTGAATTTATGGGACAGGTTCGCTATTTATGAACTCAGTGTCTTATGTGATGACACTACTGGCAGCCTGCTGATCCTCCAGTCACTCATTTTACAGATCGCGCTCTTTTGAAGGCATGTTTGAGGAAATAAAACTCAGAGAAAAAGTCTCAGATCTGGCAGCTCTTACAAGTGCACAGCTTCAGGTGTCGCACCTAGAAAATAATACTATTTAAAAAGCATTTCAACAATCCGGTGGATGTAGGTCATGCAAGTCAGGGATTCTCAAACCTCTGCGTCAGGTAAACCCCTCCACTACAGCTGCAGATAATGCTTATGTTGGTGGTTGATTAATCTGCCAATTTTTTTTTCTGATGGTTCAATTATTTTGGTTTTTGAATAATATGCAGATTATTTTTCTGATTAATAAATTTGTGCGACTAATGATTATTCTGGTCGTTGACTGTTCTGTCAATTATTTTTTCGATAAGTCAATTGGTGCAACTAATAATTATTTTGGTAGTCGACTAATCGGTTGATAATTTTTCTGAATAATCAGTTACTGCAACTAATGGTTGTTTGGGTAGTTGAATTAATCAGTTAGTGCAGCTAATTATGTTGTAGTCGACTAATCGGCTGATTATTGTTAAAATTAGTCAATTAGTGCAGCTAATGATTATATTTAGTGGTCAACTAATCTGCCAATTATTTTTCTGATTAGACAATTAGTTCAAATAATGATTATTTTGGTATTTGAATAATATGCAGATTATTTTTCTGATTAGCCAATTGGTGTGACTAATGATTATTTTGGTATTTGAATAATATGTAGATTATTTTTCTGATTAGTCAATTAATGCAGCTAATTTAAAGGTCAACTAATCTGACGATTATTTTTACGGATTAATCAGTTAGTGCAGCTAATAATTATATTGGTAGTTGACTATTCTGCCAATCATTTTTCTGATTAGTCAGTTGGTTCAACTAATGATTATATTGGTATTTAAATGATATGCAGATTATTTGTCTGATTAGCCAATTAGTGCAAATAATGATTTTTTTTTGGTCGTTGACTAATCTGTAGATTATTTTTCACATTAGTCAATTAGTGCGACTAATGATTATTTTGGTAGTTGATGGATCTGCCAATCATTTTTCAGATTAATCAGTTGGGTCAACTAATGATTATTTTGGTAGTTGACTATTCTGCCAATCATTTTTCTGATTTATCAATTAGTGTGACTAATTATTATTGAATAATATGCTGATTATTTTTCTGATTAGTCAATTAGCTCAACTAATGATTATTTTTATATTATTTTTTGTTTGTTTTAAATGACAAATTGTTGCTATTTGTACTGGAATGCCCAGTTGGTCTGTGTTCTTTAAGCACTAGTGATATTCTTGATATGCTAAAAAAATGACAATTTCTATACAAAAAAAATGTATTTCGATATAATAAAGCTGCCCAGCTCTAATATGATGATGTGTATGATTACTGAATTGGCCTCATTTGACATTACATGTCCTGTGATGTCACTATATTGTAATAATAATCAAATAATGCTGAAAAGATATTATATATTCTATTAATCTGCCTGTTCAAATAGCAGTAGAGTTTAGCTGCTGCATAACACAATTTAGGCACAGTGTAAAAACACATAACTCCAACAACAAACACAACAAAGTAAGCTCTCAGGGTTTGATTAGCTATTAGAGCCAAATGGAAAGTTCTAGACTCTAAAAAGTTCTAGAGTATAATTAGCTGGAGAAGCTTGTAGGCTGGTTTCTCCTTACTGTGGACTTTATTTAACTATAAATACAGACATTTTCCTGTAGATGCTTATGCTTAATTAATACAAAACAACAAACTGATTATGGCGAATGGCCAGAGCACAGAGCATTAACACCGGAGTCCTGCTGGCACGCCAATAATGAATAAAACCAGCAAATTAGAATAAATACATTGTTTAGCATTCTGATTAGCTGGACAGCACAGCAGATTAGGAACGTTATGTGTTACATTACATAAGGCTTATATGAAGATTTGTGTAGATTTGCCTCTGGGCAGGTTTTTGCGTCGTTAGCCAGCATGTGTGTGTGGGTGTGTTTTCGATATTCGGTACATGTGGGAAGGGAAGCAGTGGCCAGACCCTTCGGATATGGACGGACACTTCCTGTCTGGTGCTAATGAATTTCCTGTTTATTGGCATTGGCAGACCTGCTTTGCCCATTTGGTCGCCATCAGTCTTAATTACTGACCCCGCCTTTAAATTCCTGTATAAACAGGAGAGTCTGGATTTGAACCCCTGCTGGGAATAGGAATAATGTGATATAATTCAATGTAATTGCTGTATTGCCAGGGTCTCTTATACAAAAAAAAACCCTCACCCAGATGGTTCTAGTAGACTAAAAAGCATGGATAAGACTTTTTATAAGATTTTTTTACTAAAAAGATACATTTTCTGTATAGTTCTGCTTAACCATATTGTTAAGACTCTAAATTAAGTGCCAGAATAGTGTTAAAAAATGATTCTTAACCAAATATTTCCTTGGATTGATGACTATTTTGAGACAAATGTTGGTGAAACAAAATGAGAGAGTGTGAAAAACCTTTAAAACCTTTTAAATTAGTTGCCAGAAAGTTCTCAAAAGGGTTATTTACCAAAAAGAACAATTAATTATGTGTTTTTGGTGACGATATCATTAAACATTTTACTGGATGGTCCTTGTTGACCCTGTTGTTAAGTTTCCAAATTGGCAAAAAGGGTTCTGTATCAAAAAATAACTTATTTTCTTTTTCACTGGATGGCTCTTATTTAACCATATTGCTATATCTGTAAATTAGGTGAAAGAATAGTGTCAAAAGAGCTTTTTGAATGGATGGTTACTTTGAGAAACTGGTGGAAAATTTGTGGAATAGAGTGTGAAGAATCGTAAAGTTCACTAAAGGTTCTCTACTAAATACAGGTATTTTGTATTTCCTCTTATTATGCATACAAACCAACCAATCACCATTCAAGATCCATTGGAAACAAATGGGTAAATATACACGGATCAGCCATCTATTATTGATATATTGAAGATAATCAGTATTTTTCATGTAATCTAGTCTGACATTGGCTGGAATATTCAAGACAGATTTGAGCATGTGTGACTCAACGCTGGAGGATTTATATAACATTTTTTTGATACTACAGTTAATGAGCTCCATGTATTCAACAGATTTTGTCCTTGGCTGTCCTTCAGTCATCAAAGCCTTTCACTGTACGAGATTCACTCAGAACAAAAGAGCACATATGTTCAGATTCACAAATCGTCACTTTTAGAACCTGAGATCTTGCAGTAGTCCTTATTTCTATTCATTTCAATTCTATTAAAGGTCACCTTCCGTCGTTTTTTCTTTCATTTTAATATGTCTAGTTGTGGTCTCTAGTATGAATGAATGACATGTGAGCCGTTTTTGTAAAAAAAAAGTGCTCAGGTGTCTCTGTATAGCTCTTTTTTAATGGACTGTTTTAGGGGTGTGTCCAAAATGACCGGATTCCAGCTTTGCTCATGAATATTCATACATGCAAACAGCATGCAAATATCTCTCCTCTGATTGGCTAGGAGCACTGCGACGCCCCTCCACCGCTCTGCCGCTCACTGCCTCCCACCTCCTAACTGATGAGCGGTGATGTTGCGTCGCTTCAGCTCCGCCTCTGGGAGTTTCTCGAGCCAAGGTGGGCTGGTCTGTGAGTTTCTGCCTACGTAGGCAGAAAGATAATTCAAAATTCACCCGTTTTTCGGAGGGGGGGAGGGGGGATTTCTTTGCTTAGCTCCTGCAGACAATGGGGGCTGCAGGTGTACACATTCAACTCGGAGAGACCTACTGTATTCCACAAAAAACAAGAAAAATCGGATTTTCGCGGAAGGTGACCTTTAAATTACAGTCTTTTGTAATTATACTGATACTGGATTGTATAGTACAAGAAAAACACTGTTAGGCAAGATCTTTGGTGCCAGAAATACACACCATGACTAATGTGGCACTTATTTAAATGTTTTTGACCTGTAAAATTGGCACTACCAGAGTTTTACATTGTATTAGGGTAGTTATAAACAGTGAACATATATTGCTTATAATGAGAAACAGGCACAGGTCATCAGTCTGGTGTCTAGAATGATGCCAGACTCTAATATTGGACAGAGGTTGTATTTATGTTTAAGATCCTTAGACTTGAACTTTTGCATGGTTTGCAATTATAATTTATTCAAGCTATTTGAGATTAGTAGGATCTAACAACTATAAAAAACTAAACTTCCAAAGTTCTCATTTGGAGAGATTAGCATATTTATTTATTTGGGCTCAGAAGGACCCAGTTAGTTCAAAAACTAAATCTTTCATTTCATTTTTCTACAGTTTTAAACAAGAAACTCAATGAGAATTTTTACCTGGGCCATGTTTCTGTCTGGACTGGCTGTAGAAACTTTTGACTTTAAAAAATCGAGTGTAATGTTGTCATGTAACCACTAGATGATATGGGCAGTTTTAAATGATAATTGTCTTGATGTCAAAACCCACTTCAAACCCAAAATACATTGAATTTTGGTTGGAAATCAAAGTCGCATATCCGCCAAAAACAATGTTGGGTTGACATCAAGCTTCTAGAAGAAGTTGAAAATCATGTTATGTGCATTATTGTGTCAAATATTACAAATTATTCATGAGATTTTTATTAATGTGTGAGTAGAAATTACTGCCCAGTAGTGTTTAAAGATGGCTGAAGGACTATATTATTGTCAACCCTCTTCAATTCACAGCTCTATCAGTAAGCTGATTGGCTCTTTCTGTTGAAGAGAGAGGACTTCATCTGTAAACAGATGCCATATTGAGCATTAGGAGAACTTCCTTTCATATTTCGACAAGTGACCTGTCATCTTACTCATTAAACATTGCTGCCTTGCAGACTGCTTTGCAAAAATGGCTGCCTACTGAAAAGGCTTGCTTATAAGAACTTTGGCTTTCTCAACACTGGTGCATTCAGGTTTCCCCAGTTCCAATCACTGTGAGGAACTACATGTAATATAGAGCTTAAATCAGGCCCAAGAAAATAAACTTTCATTATGAGCCCAAGCCTGATTTAAACCCAACATTTTTTTTAGTAAGTAGAGTGTTAAAACTGGGCTTTTAAAAGCATTTTCAGACTGTTTAAATGAGTGAAATCTGTTTGGAATGATGTTTATTAACATTGCAACACTGAAGAAGGATAGATCTATTATTTAAGAAAAATCTGTAAATTAGGCTACCATCGGTAAAATCAGTAAAAATAAAGTAAAATAAGTCTATCAATGCACTGCACAATGATTAAATCGAAATAGACCAACAGCAATAACGTAATTTACAATGACTTTCATCTCTCTTATATAATTAACAATGTTTAAGAAAATATATTTTTTTATATTAATTTTTTAAATATTAAACATACAGCCTAAGTGCGAAAACACAAAAACAGCAATTCACTGGGCCAGCTTGTGCGTGGCGAAGCCCTGGTGTGGGGGCCACACTCAGTCATTCACTGGGCCGGTGTGCCATAATCCAGTATATGTGGTTTAATCTTGTCTATATTGTGTTCATAGTAAAGAACGTTGTATTTCCATTAAGTCCCAAGTGTTGCTCACTTACTTTAGAGGGATCTGGGTTTAAGTGACTTGCCTGAAGGCAGCAGAACAGCCGTGTTCTCCACCAGAAGAAAATCTTCTGCCCCGTGACGATAATACAATTCATTATTATTCCACTCAACCCCACCGTAATATATATTAGACTATATGATATCAAGAAATGAGTAATTCTATCCATTTCAAAGGATGTCACGTATATTACTTATTATCTCCTGACTGAACAGAAGCTGAGGGAGAATTACAGTCTGAGTGATAGAGCCACAGAAAGCTCCTTAGTAGCAAGAAAATCAATTTTCTTTTTTATCGTTGTAGCATTAGGCTGGAAAAGCTAATTGGAAGGAGGGCAGTTACGGGTAAAGAGAGCAGCGATGGGTAAATAGCTACGATCGGATTTATTTTTGATTTATTTGTTTCTTGCCCACTGAGCACTAACTGAGGAAGGTGCCAATACTGTCACTGGCTCGACTGATATTGATGACAGTTCTGTCTAAAGTAAAGGTTCTGTCAAAGCAGTTGACCTTTGTTATAAAGCAGTAGGAGTATTTGGCAAAATACCTCAATGTACACAGTTTGGTTAATACCTCAAATCTACCATTTAACAAAATTAGTCAACAACCAGCTTTAATATCCTTGATTTCAGACTATACTATGAGCAAAAACTATAAATGAGCAGGTTTCCCAACACTTTTGTTCATTCCATTTAGTGTTTATGTAGTTAAAAAAATATTTTTTTAATAGAATTTCTCATTTATTTTTCGGTATTAAAAATTGGGTTGCAAAGCTAAAAATAGCTAAAAAGCTAAAAAAAAAAAAACTTAGCTATTATTAGCTAGTGAAATGATCTAATTTCAAGGCAAAAACCTTTTTTTAAGCATTTTTGTCTTACTAAGCAGTGTAAGATTAGTTTTAAATAATGATTTTAATCAGTCTAACTTTGAAAGTAAAAAAAAGTTATGTCGTTTAAAGACCATACTGTTGCTTATATTAAAAAATCTTACTAAGAGAAATTAGCTTACCCCATTGGCAGATTGTTTTCAATATTTGGTGGAATAACCCTGGTTTTTAATCACAGTTTTCATGCATCTTGGCATCATGTTCTCCTCCACCAGTCTTACACACTGCTTTTGGATTACTTAATGCTTTACACTCCTGGTGCAAAAATTCAAGCAGTTCAGTTTGGTTTGATGGCTTGTGATCATCCATCTTCCTCTTGATTATATTCCAGAGCTTTTCAATTTGGTAAAATCTAAGAAACTGATCATTTTTAAGTTGTCTCTTATCTTTTTTTTGAAATAGGGCTCAAATGATCTGAATGTTTGACTCCAACTATAAGGAACACAGCATTAAGAGGAAGCAATGTTAGAGCCATCTCCCTCCACAAAGCTGTTTAAACCCCATCAGCTTTAGAGAATTAATGCTAGGCAGTAAAAGCTCTGTCTTGTCTTCATTTTGCCTCAATTTGTAAACCATTAGCACAGGCTGTCTTCCAGAGGCACCTGTAATGAAGCTAATTCGTTAGCACATGCCCTGAATCTTTACGCAGCTTCGCCCAACACTGTCTGATTGTTCGTTTGAAGTATGAGAGTATTGGCACGGCGCATGCCAGGCACGCTTCAAGGTCAAGCCTTCATCCTTTAACCCCCTTCTCGTTTTGAAGCAGCTATATGGCCTGTATTCAAGCCCGCCCCCATCCCCCACCCTCAATCTTCCCGTTTTCCCATTCCCACTGCTGGGATAACTGATATGAGACTCTGCAGGAAGGCAGACAGATTTGCACTGACTGTTGTGTCTTATAGCATGTAGCATTAGCAGTAGCATTAGCATGTAGCTGACTCTGTATTTATTTAATGCGATTATAATCCTTACAAAGACTTTTAAGTGCAATTCCAAAGCTCATATTTTGTCACAGCATGAATCTATTAAATTCATTTCCTACAATTATGAATTAATAACATATATCTGTAGGAGCTTTTGTACAGTAGTGGAATATGGTTCAGAATTCTGGTAGCTCCTATTAAAAAATACCAATAATAAAAAAAAAATATTATACACACAGAAAAATCAGTAACTAAAATTATTTGTCCAAAAATGCCAAATAATAATAAAAAAAACTTTTGTTTTTTGGATGAATAAAAGAAAAGACTGAATAATTATACAGAAGAATAAGTATTTTTTTTTAAGTCATACAATGCTTTGTTGCTGTGTTTGCTTGGATGTTAAAAATGTATGTAATTTTTGTATTTGCTTTTTGTTTTTGTATATTTATTTATTTGTTTGTTATACTTTTTTGTTCTTTTGTAATTGTTTTTAAAGTATTTGCAGTATATGTACTTTTTTGTAATTTAGGATTTTATTGGTTTTAAAGTTAAATTCGTACAGGAAAAGAACACATTAATCATTTTTAACAAAGTATACAGCTTTGAAAAAATACAAACCACTTATAAATGATGAGTTTCTTTGATTTTACCAAATTGAAAATCTCTGGAATATAATCAAGAGGAAGATGGATGATCACAAGCCATCAAACCACCAAACTGAACTGCTTGAATTTTTGCTCCAGGAGTAAAGACATAAAGTTATCCAAAAGCAGTGTGTAAGACTGGTGGAGGAGAACATGATGCCAAGATGCATGAAAACTGTGATTAAAAAACAGGTTTATTCCACCAAATATTGATTTCTGAACTCTTAAAACTTTATGATTTTTTTTTCTTTGCATTATTTGAGGTCTGAAAGTTCTGCATCTTTTTTGTTTGTTTTAGCTATTTCTCATTTTCTGCAAATAAATGCTCTAAATGACAATATTTTTATTTGGAATTTGGGAGAAATGCTGTCTGTAGTTTATAGAATAAAACAACAATGTTCAGTTTACTCAAACATATACCTATAAATAGCAAAATCAGAGAAATTGAACAAGCATAGAATTGAATGGAATATTGACGCAAATTAATTCTTAGATTTTATTTTCTTTGAAAAATAATGAAAAAAACGCACTGAATTTAAGGTACTGTATTGGTACTGTAACTTCCCTATTAACAAAGCATCCTAATTATTGATTAGCTAATGATGGTGGCAGCCTGATGGTGGAAGACCGTGGGTTAACTGGTCGTCTATCAGTTGACTCCCTTCTTGTCCTGCTTCTTTAGTTTTGAGGGTTTTTTAAAGTTTCTGGGAGGATGAATGACCCAAAGTCTACTGTACTTGTCGGCCGCATTAATATTAATAATACATTCTGATTAATCATTAGTCAGTGATGGTGCCAGCTGGACGATGGAAGGCCGTGGATCAATGCGGGGGAAATTACAGGAGCCGTGGACGTGATATGAGTTGAATCCCGGGTTTATGTCTGCAAGATTTATTCAATTGATTAAATTTTTAATACCTTCTCCAAAATAGCTCCAGCAGTTTGAGCTCCATGACTCTGCTCTGGCTTCCTGCTGAACGCTAGCAATCACGCAGCTCTCAGCCGGGTTATGTGCGGGCAGATTTAGCATTTAGCCGTATTGCTGCTTTTATTCCAAACGTGAATTTCCTTTAGTTATTCAGTTACACTTAAGGAAATGGATGAAGACCAGTGTTAGTTTCATAAAGAACCATGCTTGCAATATATAACAATGAGATACAGGGCTTGGACAATGAAACTGAAACACCTGTCATTTTAGTGGGGGAGGTTTCATGGCTAAATTGGAGCAGCCTGTTGACCAATCTTCATTAACTGCACATTATTGCACCAGCAAGAGCAGAGCGTGAAGGTTCAATTAGCAGGGTAAGAGCACAGTTTTACTCAAAATATTGCAATGCACACAACTCTATGGGTGACATACCAGAGTTCAAAAGAGGACAAATTGTTGGTGCACGTCTTGCTGGAACATCTGTGACCAAGACAGCAAGTCTTTGTGATGCATCAAGAGCCACGGTATCCATGGTAATGTCAGCATTAACCACCAAGAAGGACCAACCACATCCAACAGGATTAACTGTGGATGCTGTAAGAGGAAGCTGTCTGAAAGGGATGTTCGGGTGTTAACCCGGATTGTATCCAAAAAACATAAAACCACGGCTGATCAAATCACGGCAGAATTCAATGTGCACCTCAACTCTCCTGTTTCCACCAGAACTGTCCGTCACCACAATAAATTATTGTGCTCTAAAACCAGGTGTTTCAGTTTCATTGTCCAACTCCTGTAGGTACTAAACATATATGAATATATGGGTTTAGTTGCAAAATGTAATTTTCTTATACATCATCATAGAGTTCCAAAAACAGGTTCTTTACACCAGCTTCTCCTGTTGCTTGGTGCAGCTTTACAGCTTTATACGCTCTTGGCATTCTCTCAAGAAGCTTCCTAAGGAGCATCCTGGGACGCTTTTCCAACAGGCTCGGAGAACTCACACATATGCTGACAATTTGTAGGCTGGTGAAAACGACTGGTTGGGGGCATGTTAGTGACAAAAAGTGCTCAATTCCTACATTAATGTCAGTTTCACTATTTATATCTGTCCTTTTTTACATTTACATAGATTAATTGCCAAATAAATAGTTGTTAAATAGTTCAATCAATAAGGCAGTGTCGGGTTGCAGTGTTATCAGAAGTAGTGTTTCATAAATGTACAACACAACATGCCAGACGTCACACCAGTGTCCTGCGATGATCCATCCCATGCAGCTTAAATATTTTTATCCAGTTCCTGCAGATTGTGCGGTCAGGTTGGAGTGTTGATAGCACGTCTTGTGTTAGCATGTCTGCTGATGTGACTGGCCATGCCGTAGTATCTGTCTCTTAGAGGTGTGCGATACTGGGAATTTCGGTATCGATCCAATACCAAGTAAATGCAGGGCCAGTATTGTCGATATCGATACCGATACTTTTTTAACATTTTAAGCTTCGTAGATCCAAAGGATCCAAAAGTTCACCAAACATTGTACCTAACAACAAAATACTTTATCACAATCAATATTTTTGTTTAGATACAATGGAACAGTAAAAAAAACAAAGTTTGCCTTAACATTAGGAAAATATATTTTTGAGATAGAAAAGGAGCAGCCACAATAAAAAAATAAAATAAAAAATCTCCCCTCACTAGACATGTTTTCTAGTTCTTTCTTTCTTTCTTTCTTTTTTCAAATAGAATTGTTCTTAGGAAAAACAATAAAAAATAAGAAATGTTCTTTCTTTCAATATACAGAGTGTAAAAAAAAATAAAAAATACTCAGGTGGTGTCTCTCTCCATACCTGTTGGCTGTTTTGATGGCTCCGCTGAGCCGCATGACTCGAGAAAAGAAAAGCTTGATTATCTATCTTTTTACACGAGTACTGCTCAATACCAATCCCAGTGTTGGTATCAATATTATCAATATTTGGATCGATCCGCCCACCTCTACTCTGGAGCTGGCAGCAGTATGTGGACAAACATTGTCCTGTTGAAATAGACCAAAGGTGATCTGGTATAGTACGATATTGCACCCCACCCCATGGCGCCATGCCTTCTGCCCGTGTGATTACCATGGTGCATCCACAAATGGATTCGTTGGTTGTCTCCACCAACCAATTTTTGATAATCTGATATGACTTCCCACCAAGTTTCATTTCTGTTGGTTAATTCCTTCTTGGTGCAACTACGAAGCACAAACACACACACACACACACACACACACACACACACAAGTAAGAGTAATCAATGAGCCTCTGTGTTGCTTAAGGGCCAGAAACGTTCCTCAGCTTTTAATTGGCCGGCTGCAGTAATTGATTGGTCTTCTTAAGCTTTAATTAGTTGCTAATAGGAAGGTTACAGTGACAGCAACTTAGCTCTCATTGTACAGAACCACTACAGCGCACACACACATACACACACATACTTGTTTTTATACAGTAAGAAAGACACTGAGACACAAAAAAGGGCAAAATCAGCTCCAGTGATCATAAAAGAGAACAGTTTCTCTGTATACTTTATTATTATCATCCTTTTTTTACCCTGTTCTTCAGTACTCAGGACCACACAGAAGAGAATAGTCCACCAATCAGAAATCTGCAGGAGTCCCATGGCCAGAGTCCCAAGGCCTGTAGATACAAAACTGGATTTCTGATATGTAAAACAGAATTCCATGAAATCCTGCAGCAACAGAACTTTAACTTTATATATTTTTTGTACATCTACAAGGTGAAGCAGCTGTAGGTTGGAGTGTCTAATAGATGGTGAGTGATTAAACACAGTGTTTAAAAACTCCAGCAGCACTGATCCACTCACTGTACCACCAGCACATCACACACTACTGACACCTCATACACCATCAAAGACCCACCACCCAAATAATATTTGTTCAGTGCTCTCTGGGAGACTTTTCCCCCGGCTATCCAAATCTTACACACCCCATTCAGCCAATCAGGGACATCTGTAGGCAGTAATTAGTTGGATCAGGTTGGGTGGATTAGGGCTGCTTCCAATGTCTGAGTGACAATTTTTTTTCCCATTCAGACTATGAAGGAACACATAAGAAATCATGAAGTAACTTAAACGTGTTAAACAAACCAAAATACTCTGCGGCGAAGCATTCAGGTGCTCTTATCTGGGGAGCTGTCATTTCTAAAGCTGGTAACTCTGATGAAATTACCCTGTACAACAGAGGGAACTCTTGCTCTTCCTTTCCTGGGGCAGTTCTGATGAGTGCCAGTTTCATCTTAACGTTTTTGTTTGTCTTTGCGTTGACTGCCTTTGAGGATGCTTTCAAAGTTCTTCAAATGTTTCATATTGACTGAGCTTCATTTCTATTTCATTTCTAGTATTTTTGGTTTCTTTACTAAGTTGATTAGTTCTGGCCATAATATGGATTAGAATAGACATTACTCAAATAGAGCTATTCACTGTATACCTGTAACTCTACCTCTTCACTACTTTACTTTAACTGATGCTCTCAAACACATTAAGAGACAAGAAATTCAAGTAATTAACTCTTGACGAGTTCAGCACTGCTGTTAACCGAAAGCCTGAAATTCCAGGTGAGTGAAAAAAACGACAAGATGTGCAAAGCTGTCATCTATGCTAGAGGTGATACTTTGAAGAATCTAAAATATAAAAAAATAAATTCTGGTTTGTTGAACAATTTTACTTCATAGTTTGGATGAGGTTAGTATTAATCTACAATTTAGAACATTGTAAAATAAGGAAAAAACACTGAGTTTGAGGTGTGTCCATACTTTTGACTGGTACTGTATGTGTGTGTTTGTGTGTAGTAGTGTCTGCTTTTTTATCCAGGCCAGACACAGAGTGTGTGTGTGTGTGTGTCTGTGTGAAGGACTTATAGTAGCAGCAGTGTCTCTATACATGAACAGAACATTCTGTTTCCACAAAACGTATAGATTTTCTCTTCTTCTCCGCAGTGTTTGCTGTCACTCTCTCTCTTCCTCACTCTCTCTATTTATGGCATTCCGTTTTTTTTTCCTCGTCTCTCTCTCTCTCTCTCTCTCTCTCTCTCTCTGTCACATGTGGTATAATACACACATGGCACGGCGGCGCAGCGGGTGGGGAGGGGGGAGTGAGTGTGGTGTAGTGTATGAGAGCTGGCGTGGTCTCGGGTGGATCTCCAGATGTTTCTGTTTCAGTTTCTGCAGCAGCAGCAGCTCTCTGGCAGGCTGGATGAAGCTGGAATTGAATGAGGAAGACCTGCAGAGATGAGGCTGGAATTCTGATATTTAGAACTGAATTTCACAAAAGCCTGCAGAGATAGAACAGTGTGAGGTGTGAAGTGCTGGAAGCCTGAACAAGAGCAACCTGGTGGTCAATCTTCATTAATTGCACATTGCACCAATAAGAGCAGAGTGTGAAGGTTCAATTAGCAGGGTAAGAGCATAGTTTGCAAAAAAATATTTCAATGCACACAACATTATGGGTGACATACCAGAGTTCAAAAGAGGACAAATTGTTGGTGCACGTCTTGCTGGCGCATCTGTGACCAAGACAGCAAGTCTTTGTGATGCATCAAGAGCCACGGTATCCAGGGTAATGTCAGTGAGATACCACCAAGAAGGATCAACCACATCCAACAGGATCAACTGTGGACGCTGTAAGAGGAAGCTGTCTGAAAGGGATGTTCGGGTGTTAACCCGGATTGTATCCAAAAAACATAAAACCACGGCTGATCAAATCACGGCAGAATTCAATGTGCACTTCAACTCTCCTGTTTCCACCAGAACTGTCCGTCGAGACAATAAATTATTGTGTGTTTCAGTTTTATTGTCCAACCCCTGTATATGGATGTATTTAAACTAAGGGCTGCAGCGGCAATCAATTTCATGGTCTACCACAGTATAAATATGCATGGTCATTATCATCAAATTCTGGACATTTGCTTAATACCAGTATTGATCAAAACAAAAATAAAATAAGCAGTGCGGGATTACTTTCGACACTGCCTAAATGAAGAACACAGGGTTCATCAACACTGTCATCAACTATCAGCAAGTAATCCAGCTCAGAAAAAAAGCAGTTGCCAGGCAGGCAATTTAGCAGGCCAGCTAACACACTCCAACACTGTTGGGATAGCACCATGCTGTGTCTGTTTGCATCGGGCCCCTAACCCAGCTAAGCCTGGCTGTTAGCATCAAGGCTAATCTGCTGTTCTAACTTGGTCATGAGCTTCATAACGCACGTGAAGAATAACCAACAGAAGTGATGCACCAATCTCTATCATATCCAAATCATAACAATACATTAGTTATTCAGTTTAGTATTTAAATCTGTATTTTTACATTATGATTTTACATTATTAATTAAAGTAAATGTTGCTTGTTTGCTAAAACACAAGCAGTTTCTCAGTATCTACGTTTTTTTTTTTAATGATTTAAAGCCAGGAGATCGAACCCAGGCAATGAACTACCCTTGCCCTGGGTAGTAAATTGGGACACAGCCCTTATAAGGAGACGGAAATAAAAGTCACACCAAGCGCGACAGAGAGACAGGGGAGGCATGTAAACAAAAGCTCTCCAGAGAAGCATTTTATTTATTTATTTATTTTCATTATCGTTCATTATAGTTAAAACAACCTTATGGGACTCTTATTGCCAAACCCTGCTTTAGTGAATAAATAAAGCCTCATTCATTGTGTTTGTGAATAGGCTTGATGATCTGTTAACTGAATTTGCAACTGTAACTGAATTTGAAACCTCTAGGAGGCGCAATAGCTAGGTTTAGCAAAGCAACTAAACAATCAGGTGTCTATTATCAGCATAAAATAGTGAATGTTGGAAAAAATTGCTTGTCTTTACATAATTTTACAATTCGAATCCTGTTCATGTAGCTTGCCATCAGCTGCCGGAGCCCTGAGAGAGAGCACAATTGGCCTTGCTCTCTCTTTGGGTGGGTAGATGGTGCTCTCTTTCCCCTCATCACTCCAAAGGGTGATGTGGATCAGCACAAGGCTGCGTCTGTGAGCTGATGTATCAGAACCGAGTCGCTGCGCTTTCCTTACTCTGCAATGCTACAGCATCAGCAGCAGTTCAAAAAGAGGTGGAGTCTGACTACACATGAATCAGAGGAGGCATGAGCTAGTCTTCACCCTCCTGGTATTGGGGGGCATCACTAGTGATAGGGGGAGTCCTAATGAGTGGGATGGGTAATTGACTGTTGATAATGATGGATAATTCTACAAGGAGAATGTGGTGAAAATGTTCATAGATACTCAGCAGTGCTATTATTCATTCTACTGTTAGAAAACACAACGTATATAGAGTGAGAGAAGATAGTGAGAGAAGAGAGAATGAATAAGGGAATGACAGAATAGAGAAAATTAGACAGAAAGATAGCAAAGCGAGAAAGAAAGGGAAGTGGAACAGAGAGAGAGAGAGAGAGAGAGAGAGAAAGAGAGAGACCCAGCTGGACCTTGTTCATTCTGTTGTAAGGGAACAGATCCCTGGGTATTAGTTCTGCATCACTGTCCACATCTTTCTCTCTGTTACACACACACACACACACACACACACACGGACAGGTGCATGCCCTGTCTTTCAGACCACACATTTGGACTACATGATTCAGTGTCACACTACTGTGGTACTGTGGTATTGGCTAAAATACTAATATCAAGTGTAGCAGTATCACAAGTATTGATACTAATGATACTAACACTTTGGCCAAAAAGTACTTATATTTGTCTGAATTTAAATTATTATTGAAATACTTTAAAACTGGGCACATCTAAATAATAGTATTAATTAATAGTATCTAGAATTTTTAAGCTAAAAAATGCAATCACTTTGCAATGATGAGAAATATTGGTTAATAGTCATTTTATAATTGCACATTACATGTACATATTATTTGTCTGTTATTCACGTGAGTCCAGTTGAGTTTTTGTCATTGCCGTGCTGGCTAACTAGGTAAGTGCCTCAGCTGCTACAGCTATCATCCGAATAAAATAAGCATGTGTGATTTTATTCACTTTTTCACAATACTAATTCAGTTTTTTCAAGCTGTATACAGTATAAGTGCAACATATTTGTTTTTTGTTGATTTGTTTATGATGCTATAGTATTAAAAAAGCATTGAGCTTTTAATGCATCGTGCAACTCTACTCTCTCACATCACACTTTTTCAGATTTCTTATGCAATGCATTTTTATGCATTTTTAACAGCCAATTGTTTGTCACAAATGTTTTCCACGCTTCAGGCCTAATGGAGTCCTTTTTATTCTTCCCAAATTGCATTTTTTCCATACAGATTATTGTTTTGCAAACATATTTGTCTTTATTTCTAAAATAGATTTCTGTGACATCTGTCTTCTCCTTATGCATCACACACTCTAAGAAAAGTAAGTACAGATTTGTACTTAAAAGAGTACAAAGCTTGTCGCTGGGGCTGTACCTTATATTGAGGTACGAACAAGTACCTTTCAGTGAAAGTCCTTTTTTGTACCCATGTTTTTTGTTCCAGTGAAGATTATAAAGATTATAAACATCATCATCAACTAAATATGGCTCAAAAACTTGATGATCCGAAATTGTCTGGCTTTCAAACAAAAATGTGCAATAATAATATATATTGTTTATTAGTGCAGTGATACAGAATACTGAATGTACCCTTTGTCTGGTTAAATGGTACAAATTTGTACTTATTGCTGTTAGAAATGACTTTGTACTTCAGAGGGAACAAATCTGACCCTGTAAAGACCAGTATTGTACCTTTGAGGGTACAATTATGAAGAGTGTACCTTTGAGTACAAAAAAGTACTCATATCGTACCTCGGTTTTTTAGACTGCACAAATCATAGAGGTGCACTTTAGTGGTATTTCATACTATATCATGGAATGTTTTAATTAATAACAAAGATTGCATGTCATGATAAAAGCGGTATTGTGCCTTGAAATCAGTCTATTTTGTGTTAAAGCTTTTGTGGTAAAGCTTTAAGGATGTTTTTTTTTTAAATGTTGGCATAGCAGTTTATATACATGCATTAAATATTCAGCTGTTTAAAATGTAAAACTGTTTTGTATTGTGGTAGATGTTTTGTTACTTTACATTATATATTACATTGTTATTACTCTGGTACAAAAACATGGTCTTGTTAAGTTAATTTTCTTAACAAAATGGACACTTTAAAAGGCAGTTAAAATATAAGTATATTGTGTTAATTTTGTCTGAAGCTCCTCCCCTTTCCAAGTTAAACATCCTATAAATACCTTACAGCTTACATAAAAACCCTCCAACACCCTTATTGTCCTGTTATTTAACCCTATTATCTCTGTCCTCCTGACTGTACTTATAGGAAAGGAGAGGGACATGCTTTCTATGACAAGCTGAAGCTTCCCGACCTTTAACACAAATTACTTTCAAAATTCTTTCTCCTCTCATTTTCTCTTCCCAAATTGCTATAAGCTGACTACATGTTTCAATCTTGCTAATACAATATTTTGTAGTGTTTTTCAAATTATCTAAAATATCATCATGTCAAATTTAATTATAAAAATATTGTGATTTTATATGAAGGCCGTATCGGCCACCCCTAACGGCCACACACACACAAACCCCTTCAAACTCCAGACTAAACACACCTTCACACACACACACACACACTCCATAACAATCAGACAGCACTGTTAAAACACACACACACATAAAGCAAAGTGTTGTAAACCCTTCCACCATCCTGGAATGGTTAAAAGCACCTTATGACAGATGATAGGAGAGAGACGCTGGGAATTAGCTGTTGCTAAATGGGGAGAACTATTAAATAAATATGCTAATGCGTAATAAAAATAAAAACCTGCTGCCAATATGGTGCCCTTAGCACTGGGCTGTAAAGTCCTTGGCAGAGCCTTGAACCCACAGTGACTCTGTAGCACTGCTTTCAGACTGCGTGCTCCTGCTCTTTCCCCTGTTAACCTCTGTCTGAGCCCTGAGCCTTCATACAGGAGACAAGGGGGGGAGGGGAGGTGAAGAGAGGGAGGAGCATGGAGGAGGAGAGGTAACAGGGGATGAAATGAGAGAGAGAGAAAGAGAGAAAGAGAGTTGAGTGAGAAATTACAGCTCGGGTTTTAAAATAGCACGGATGGTTCTGAGAACGAATTTCACCATCGTTCGTGCCTCAGCGAGGAAATGCTGAATTATTCATGCGTTCAGCGCTCTGACAGCGAATCAGAGCGGGATTTTTGACTCTCATGTGAAATTGATGGTGGAAGCAGAGACATGAGGGAGCGAAAGAGGAGGAGGGAAGATGGAGGGATTCAGGACAATCGTGTCTTGCTAACTGAGAGAAGAAAGAAAGTTGGACGGAAGAATTAAATTTCAGTCAATCAAAGGATTTTACATGTAGAGTGCAGTGCAAGTTTTTACGCACAGTGAAGGATCCCATTCATTTTTAATGTGAAGCATCGGTTCTGTCTGACACTGCCTGTTATGTGTCCTCAATGCAGTGTATGAAACATTCAATCCATATAAAATTGTTACAGTGAAGCATGGAGAAAAAAAACTAATTGTTGCTGTTTAGAGGTCCTTGTCCTTTATGATCCATCCCTGACAAATTACTGGGACTCGGATTAGCGCAATTCAGCATGGAGAAAATGTGCAGAGATCGTTCAAATATCTGGTGGGTTTTGAAAATCCCAGTATGTCATTTAAACAGAAGAGTTTGCTTTTTTATTAGCCTGTATGCTGGTTATTAAATAATGTTACGAAGCTCAATCGAACATTTATAGGGTAAATAGGGTAAAAAGTTTGTAGGAAATATAGCTTTTATAAAAAAAAACATTTCCCCATTCCCAACACATTTAAACACACAAATGTGATTTAATTGGATGACCTTCAGTGTATCACTTTCTAGAGTTATTTAAGTATATCTTTTCATGGGATAAAACCCTGACAAAAATGACACTTTGACACAATGAAAAGTAGTCTGTGTGCAGCTTATATCACAGTGTAAATGTATTCTTCCCTCAAAATAACTCAATATACAGCCATTAATGTCTAAACAACTGGCAACAAAAGTAAGTACACCCCTTAGTGGAAGTTCCTGAAGTGTCAATATTTTGTGTGGCCACCATTATTTTCCAGAACTGCTTTAAATCTCCTAGGCATGGAGATTACCAGAGCCTCACATGTTTCCTCTGGAATGCTTTTTCATTCCTCCATAATGACATTACGGAGCTGGCAGATATTCAAGACTCCTCCTTTGTGCTCCTCCACCTTCTGCTTGAGGATGCCCCAAAGATGTTCTATTGGGTTTAGGTCTGAAGACATGCTTGGCCAGTCCATTACCTTTACCCTCGGCCTCTTTAATAAAGCAGTGCTCATCAATAAAATATAACTCCCCAACACCTGCTGCACTCATGCAGCCCCAGACCATGGCTTTCCCACCACCATGCTTGATTGTAGGCATGACACACTTATCTTTGTACTCACCTGATTGCAGCCACACATGCTTGAGACCATCTGAACCAAACAAACGAATCTTCATCAGAGTTTCATCAGAGACACTACATGCAGTACATGCAGCCAGCTGGAGAGGGGTGCATTCATGTTGGTTGGCATTAGACCTCTATTAGAAGATAATATGAGATATACAGCTGTAATCTGAGCAGAAACAGTAGATTCATACTTGCAGTTAACTACTCGTTGGCGTGTCCTGCGTTTGTCAATGCGTGAGGTGCAGTTCACACAACCTTGCTAGGGGGCAGTGCAGCAACCAGTAGCTTCGAAATGATGAAGAAAGTTTTGAGAAGCAGCAGTATGATGTGTCCTTATATGGTCATAAAACAGCTGGTAAGAGAGAGGTCTAAAGCGCTACTACTATGATCAGGAGATCAATGGTTCAAATCCTGGTCATGCAGCTTGCCATCAGCAGCCAGAGCCCAGAGAGAGCACAATTGGCCTTGCTCTTTCTGTGTGGGTACAGTAGATGGCGCTCTTTCTCTACATCACTTTTAGTGTGATGTCGATCAGCACAAGGCGTCTGTGAGCTGATGTATTGGAACCGCTGTAGTAGCTGCACTTTTTTTCTTCCGAACCCGGTGTGATCGGCAGCAGTGCGAAAAGAGGTGGTTACTGACTTTCAGAGAAGGTATGTGCTAGTCTTCACCTTCCTTGTTAAATTAGGAAATTAGGAAAATATAAATAAAATAAAAATAAATTAAATAGAAACAAACCAATGACGCAAACGCATGGATGCAAACAAACACAAATGTCAGTTCCAGTAGGTGTGAAAGCAAAGAAAAAGCTTGCACAATAAAACACACTGACACTTGATAGAAATGTCTCTCACACCTTGTCACACACTCACACACACCCACTCTCACACACACACATAAAGAACAGAAGGGGCAAAACTGAATGCCTGGCCAAGGGCATCGGCGCGCTCAAGACAAATAAATGTTGCCTCTGTAAGCCTCTGCTACCACCGGGGGATTCACGCTCACACACAGCACCATCAGGGGTCACGGCAAAGACATGCTCCATATACCTACAGTAGTCACGTAATCAACACACACACACACAGACGCACACACACACACACTTTTCACCCCTCCCTGTCTCCTTGGTTTGACATTCAACTCACTCACTCTCTGACTTCCACATAAACACCGTAAACTGTCACTTAAACTGCAGGGTTTTGGTTCTAATGCTGAACCCTGAGGGGCTTCTAGGACTTCTTCTAAGGCCTGATGATATCCAGACATTTAATAATATATGGGCCCCTATCTTACACCCTGTGCATGGTCCATCACAAAGCTCATTGCTATCTTATACCCTGCCTTGTGCCTGTATAGTTTAAAAAAGCAACCATGCTTATGAATATACAGGGGTTAAACAATGAAACTGAAACACCTGTCATCATTTTAGTGTGGGAGGTTTCATGGCTAAATTGGAGCAGCCTGGTGGCCAATCTTCATTAATTGCACATTATTGCACCAGTAAGAGCAGAGTGTGAAGGTTCAATTAGCAGGGTAAGAGCACGTCTTGCTGGAGCATCTGTGACCAAGACAGCAAGTCTTTGTGATGCATCAAGAGCCACGGTATCCAGGGTAACGTCAGCATACCACCAAGAAGAACCAACCACATCCAACAGGATTAACTGTGGACGGTGTAAGAGGAAGCTGTCTGAAAGGGATGTTCGGGTGCTACCCCGGATTGTATCCAAAAAACATAAAACCACGGCTGATCAAATCACGCAGAATTCAATGTGCACCTCAACTCTCCTGTTTCCACTAGAACTGTCCATCACTACAATAAATTACTGTGGACTAAAACCAGGTGTTTCAGTTTCATTGTCCAACCCCTGTATATAGTCAGTATATGTGAAAGTCTTTGGGTCATGAGTAATGAATGGATGTATAAAATATGTTACAGTATGATGAAATCAGGACGCTACACTGTTTTATAAAGCCTTTTAACCGATACTGTCATGTATGATTCTACTGAGCTTTCCTTTTGTGTCTGATTGAGAATGTGAGGCATTTTGTTTTGTTACTGTTTATGATCTCTTTGAACATGAGTGTGTGTGTGTGTGTGTGTGTATATGACAGAGATTGAATGCCCACAGTTGTGCTTTGATCAGACGCCGGCTCCTCGTGTGTTGAATAATGTGTTTGGCAGGTTGGATTTATGACTCTTGTTCTGTAATGGAGTGAGGAGAACGCTCCGTTATTTACTCAAAGTCCCGCTTTATTTAACGTCTCGCTGCCTTTAATTATTCATGAGTGTTTATCTAAAGAAACGGCTTCAGGAGCGCCTGTGATTTCTGTTTGATCCGACTTAATCAAACAGAAATCACAGGCGCTAGACTCTCACAATGAATTCCTCCTGAATAACAGAAGAAAAAGAGAGAGAGTCTGCTTTCCCCGACTCGTCTCAGAGAACGTTTCTTAAACTGCCGTAAACTGTGTTCCTTATCCATGTAAAGTAAATCCTACTGAGTTTGATGGATTTATGTGGCATTCTAAAGACTTTTTAATGCAGATTAAGCTTCTCACACCACTTTCTGCCAATCAGAACACTTAATCATTATAGAAGCTGCCACTGGTACCAACTGGATTATTTCATCCAGCAGTGTTGTAAGGTGAATGTTTAGGAATTGCAACCTGAATGAGCTTCTGGCCCAACCGATTTGCATTTTAGGCGTGTCCTCCAATCATGGACTACACTCACCGTCAGTGTGTAGTCATTTCCTGTTCGCTAGCTTCTCTTAGATATACATCTCTGGAAAAAAATGAAAAGACCACTTCAGTTTAGTTTCTAAATCAGTTTCTCTAATTTTGCTATTTATAGGTTTATGTTTGAGTAAAATGAACATTGTTTTTTATTCTATAAACTACAGACAACATTTCTCCATATACAAATACTGTCATTTAGATTTTAAATGTATTTACAGAAAATGAGAAATGTCTGAAATAACAAAAAAGATGCAGAGCTTTCAGACCTCAAATAATGCAGAGAAAACAAGTTCATATTCATAGTCTCAAGTTTTAAGATTTCAGAAATCAGTATTTGGTGGAATAACTTTGGTTTTTAATCACAGTTGTCATGCATCTTGGCATGTTCTCCTCCACCAGTCTTACACACTGTTTTGGGATAACTTTATGGTTAACTTTTTGGATAACTTTACTTCTGGTGCAAAAAGTCAAGCAGTTCAGCTTGGTTTGTTGGCTTGTGATCATCCATCTTTCTCTTTATTATGATTTTTTTTTTTGCCAGAGCTATGCATGTATATGTATAAGTTATTGATAAATTATTGACTGGCCTCTGGGCTGTAAGAACAAGTTACCAATTTCGTATCGTAATTCGTATTTTTAAATCGCTGGGCTTATTTATTTGTGGGACCGTGTCTTTGTCTGTGCCGCCTATTGGAAACATGGCATTTCTGCACTGTGCCTCTATGGGATCCAGCGCCTCCCAGTGGTGTACAATGACAACGCATTTGGTTTGGTTTGTATTTGGTTTGTAAGCGCTGCATCATTGCTAGGTTACCTGTATTTGGCGGAGTAATATATGGAGAGCTTCCATTACAGTGCATTATCAGCTAATATTGTCACTCATAAAACACCTCTCAGCCAATCAAATTGCAGGGTCAGAACTATCTGTGGTATAATTGAGAATTGATCATATAGCATTTAATGAATATTGAAATCCCTAAGCTTGTGGACACAAGGAGTATTATTGGACTATTATTGGGAATTGAACCCTAGTGTTGTTGTCCACTACACCACACCACCATACATCGTTTCAGCTCTACATAAGCGCAGCATAGAACAAATATAATTACACCATAGCATTCGAGCAATCATAAATCTACCGTCACATGATCTGTCCATCACGGAGCAGATGCGACCACCGTCTCGGGGTCAGCTTCATCTCCCATCCATCCCGGGCCTCATCTGCACTCCATTGTGTGTGTAATCACACACTGCACTCTCCGCTGCGCGAGTGTGTGCCCTTTCAGTCTGCAGCTCGCTCACACACAGTACGATCTGAGCAGTGATATATGGAGATGGGAATAGATGGAGATCAGCAGTGACACACACACACACACACATACACACTTATATATATACACACACACACACACACACATTGACAGCAGCAGCACAATACCATGGATCAGACCAGCATTAGAACATTCCTACACCTCCATACAGTTCTATCAGATAAATTTTGCATTTTAGAAGCGTTCACTGTGCACCGTAACTGCAGGCCACTACTGACCTGCCAGTAACCCCATGTAGAGAACACCTCTCTCTCTCTCTCTCTCTCTCTCTCTCTCTCTCTCTATCTTTCTCTGTTCTGTTTTCGTCTCTTTCTGATCTCTCTATCCCTGTCTCTCACCACATAATCTAATATTTTGTCTCTCTTACTCTCTGCCCTACTCTCTATACATGTAGAACCAGTTTCCCTGTTTTTTGTAGGTTTATATTTGAGTAAAAGGAACCTCATTGTTTTATTCTATAAACTACAGACAACATTTCTCCCAAATTACAAATAAAAATATCGTCATTTAGAGCATTTATTTGCAGAAAATGAGAAATGGCTGAAATAACAAAAAAGATGCAGAACTTTCAGACCTCAAATAATTCAAAGAAACATATTTAGTGTTCATATTCATAAAGTTTTTACAAGTTCAGAAATCAATATTTGGTGGAATAACCCTGGCTTTTAATCACAGTTTTTATTCATCTTGGCATCATGTTCTCCTCCACCAGTCTTACACACTGCTTTTGGATAACTTTATGCTGCTTTGCTCCTGGTGCAAAAATTCAAGCAGTTCAGGTTGGTGGTTTGATGGTTTGTGATCATCCATCTTCCTCTTGATTATATTCCAGAGGTTTTTAAATTGGTAAAATAAAGGAAAAAAAACATCATTATTAAGCAGCCTTTTATTTTTTTTCAGAGCTGTATTTACCTTAAATTCAGTGTTTTAATACTAAACTAAAACATTCAAATGGTGAATAAAACATTTCGAATTATTTAGTAAACAAAAAAGTGTTAAACAAACCAGAATATGTTTTGGATGTTTTATAATATTTTAGATTCTTCAAAGTAGCACCTCTTGCGTAGATTGAGACAGCTTCAAACATCTTGGCTGGATTTTCTCAGTCAGCTTTATGAGGTAGAGACCTGGAATGGCTTTCAGTTAACAGCTGTGCTGAACTCATCAAGAATTAAAAATTACTTTTAAATATTATGACAAGAACCACTCAACTAAGGAACAAAAAAAATATTTGACAAGATGTTGTCCTAAAATTCAGCTCTGGAAAAAAATAAGAAAACACTTAAAAATGATGAGTTTCTTTGATTTTACCAAATTGAAAATCTCTGGAATATAATCAAGAGGAAGATGGATGATCACGAACCATCAAACCAAACTGAACTGCTTGAATTTTTGCACCAGCAGTAAAGGCATAAAGTTATCCAAAAGCAGTGTGTAAGACTGGTGGAGGAGAACATGATGCCAAGATGAAAACTGTGATTAAAATGTGAATAAAAAACAGGGTTATTGATATAAATATTGCTTTCTGAACTCTTAAAACTTTATGAATTTGAACTTGTTTTTTTTTGCATTATTTGAGCTTATTAGGAATTTAGGAGAAATGTTGTTCATTTTACTCAAACATAAACCTATAAATAGCAAAATCAGAAAAACTGATTCAGATTTTAATTTTTTTATTTTTACCTGTTCCATGACTTTTGGCATTGTGTATAGAGTATATCCAGTCTAACAGGCTAGACACAACATTCAAAACACGGCTTCAGCCTCTTTAAAACTCTAGCTCCCTAGCTAAGCATGTATTATACTCTCTTTCTCACTCCTCTCCATCTTTCATTCTGCATCTCTCTCTCTCTCTCTCTCTCTCTGAAGCCTGCAGCGAGTGTTGCTGTTGGGGCTGTGGGGAGTTGTGGGTTTGTTGTTTTTTCTCCCTGAGTCGTCCTCCTCCTCTCTAAAGCGCTTTACAACCCTTTACGCCCCCCGCCGAGAGAGTCCGATTCACACTGGAGAAACCGTGCAATCTCTGTCTTTCTCTCTCTCGCTTTCTCTCTCTCTCTCTCTCTCTCTTTCTCTCTCCCCTTAAGCATGAAAGCACACTCCAGATGCCATAATATGACCTGGAGCTTCTTTCTATCTTTTATCCCTGCAAAATATCAAAACACCGGAGTCTTCCTGTTTGCCCGCCCGCTGCACCCACACTAATACCTAGAAAGAAAATAGAAATGCCTTCTGGAACACGCCAGCCTGCTTCTCCCTTCAACCGTCAGCTTGAGTCAACGTGACATCATCCCTTTCTGTCTTTCGCCCTCCTCTCCATCCCTCCATTCCTCCATCCCACCATTCCTCCTCCTCTCCGCCCTGTTTTTGATTCAGCTCGGGGGCAGCAGCGTCACCTCTGATTGGCTTAGGCTGGGCATGGCCAATGAAGGCCAATGAAGCCTCCATTTTCAACTCAGCGGGGATGATGACTGAGACTGTGGACATGCAGAATACACTCACATACACTGTCTATCTCTCTTTCTCTCTCTCCTTATTCTCTCTATCTCTCTCTTTATCTGTATCATGTAGGAGGACACTCCTATTTTTTATTTTCTCGTTTCACTTCACCTGTCAGGTCTCGAATTCTTCTCTTCTCTGCTGAAACTGAAGAGACTTATTCCAGTCATGTTAAGCTAAGCTAAAGGCTAAAGGTGCTGTTTCCATGTGGGTCAGCCAGACCTGACTCTTCCTGTATCGGTTTTCTCCAGTTTTTCTCTAGAGTCTTTTGAAGAAGTAGGAAACAGTACTCACCACTCTCTGGCTTCATCTGTAATTTCTCCAAAGAAAAGACTTCTACTTTTAATATGTACAGGTACTATGTACTATTTGTGTGTCTTTTTCTAGTTATTATGATGAAAATGTGAGTGTGATGTGCGTAAGTGTGTAAATGGTGCAGTAGAGAGTATGCTACAGACATTTCTCCCAAATTCCAAATAGAAATATTGTCATTTAGAGCATTTATGTGCAGAAAATGAAAAATGGCTGAAATAACAAAAAAGATGCAGAGCTTTCAGACCTCAAATAATGCAAAGAAAACAAGTTCATATTCATAAACTCTTTTTTAGTCACAGTTTTCATGCATCTTGGCATGTTCTCCTCCACCAGTCTTACACACTGCTTTTGGATAACTTTATGCCACTCCTGGTGCAAAAATTCAAGTAGTTCAGCTTGGTTTGATGGATTTTTTTTTTTTAAGTGGTATATGACCCAATACTTTTGTCCGTATAGTGTAAGTACTACATGACATGCCCAAAGTCATGGGAAAGTAGTGTGTAAATGCTCCTATGTATTTTGATAAATTGATCATGGAGTGTTTCCTCGGTTACCTGTATAAGTTGTGAGTCATCTTTTCATCTTTTCTTTCATATTTCCCCTCTCGCTTTTCCACTCTCCCAGCTTAAGCTTCTCCTCTTTATCTCCTCCTTCTCATCCCTTCTCCATCAGCATCCCCCATCTTTTCATTTCCTCTTTCCAGCACACCTTCTGGAGCTATTGGTCATTTCTCCTATTATATGCTGTTCCTCATGGAGAGGCTCTTTCAGAAGCAGAGGGAGAAATGTGTCATCCTTTTATCTGTGAATAATTGAAGGACGCTCTTGGTGTTCTACTGTCATGGTGTTTTGTTTTCTCTGACAGAGATCCTATCCTCCCATACTCCCTGTTTCCTGTCAACGTCTGACAGTTCAGCTGACCCCTGTATGTTCTGCGGTGGTTTGTGGGCAGTTGCTGGCTTGTTGACAGTCTTGGCTTGATATATTTACACCCACTAAATTTACATAAGCCTGCTTATTTGCATGAAATTGGTGAAACGGTGGAACAGTGCAATGTGACGCTGAATTCAGGAGAATATGCCGGCCGTTGTTGATACTGGAGAGCAGCTCATCTCCTCCAGCTTTTTCCTCTACCAGGAAAAGGAGAGCCAAAGCTGTAGAAGTAAATAGGAATCTGTGCTAGGCTAACAGCTAATGCTAGCCATCTGTTATCGTCCACGCCCTCAAAAACAACCTGAACTACTTCAGCTGCGACAAAAATTATTTAAGATGTGTCAGATATTATGTGAATTATTTGCAAAAAACGAAAACATTTTTATTAAGGCTTAGCTCATTTATTGGTCTAGCACATGACCAACAAAGATGGTGCACTAGCAATACAGTTACATTAATGTTAGTTTGAGTCTGAGTAAAAAGTTTGCATTAATTTGCATTACAGATTAATTTTTGGCCAAAATCGAACAAAATGAATTGGCTTAACACTGAATACTGCAGGTTTTGATCAAATTTATCACATTTTATCCTGTTTCCTCCTTCACTAGCAAAGCACCCAACTTTAGACTAGCACATGCCTCCTCTGATATATGTGAGGTCAACCACTGCCTCTTTTTTTTTTAACAGCCTCTGATGCAGCATCACTAGGCAGCATCACAGAGGAAAGTGCCGGATCTCCAGTTTTAATACATTAGCTCACAGATGCCTGTCTAGACAAACAACACTCTAGAACCGATAAGGACGGATATAGTGCCACGTACTGTACCCTCCCAGAGAGAGCTGGGAGGGCTCTCAGTTGTGCTCTCTCAGACTCCGGCTGCTGAGGGCAAATGAGCCTTACCCGGAATTTGATCAAAGTCCGCTGCACCACTCAGAACCCTTAATTTGCTACCTATTACACCACTAAATAAACAAATAATCTAAATGTATTTTTGTAGAGAAGACCAGGAACTGTTGTAATTCCTCCAATTAGAAAAAAGCTAGAGTGGTTATGCTCACTGTGCACGTGCTCAGTTAGGAGCCACATTTTAAAACTCCCAGAGAAAGTTATCACCAAAAATACTTGTTTTTTTAGGTACAAAGATGCATTTTTTGGATGCTGTCCTGAGATCGAATGTCTAGGAATCCAAGCAAGTATTGACTAATGTGTCAAACTAGCAGTCATGCTAGTTTACGTAAGGTGAAAACATGGCATCAACATAAATAATTTTGTCAAGGCTGGGCAGGACTCTAACAAGTGCAGATACAAATAAGATGCTTTATCAAAGAATGTAGTCAAAACTCCCTGCATTGGGTCAGCACCAGTAAACAGCAGCAATGGAGGGTAAACATACCATAAACGACATTCAGTCCAAAGATCACACACAGGCAGGAATCAAGGTAGGAAAAACAAAACAAGATCATACACGAGAAAGTAACACAGACAATAGGATAAATGCTGCGTAGATACAATACTCACCGTTGAGTGTGTGGAGTGAAGTGGTATATATAGTACTGGGAACAGGTGTGAGCAATATTCTGGTGATTGATGTCAGTGTGCCAGTGCATTCTGGGTATCGTAGTCTGGAGGCTGGAGATCGATCGCAGGTAGAGCTGTGGTAGAGTGTGGGAGAGACGGGAGTGGCTTCGGTGCAAGGCATGACAAACTGAAGTAAAATGAAACAATGCACAATGAGTTTACCTATTATGTACATATTAAACCTCTGTATAATATAAATACTTAACTGCATTTAAAATGAGGGTCATCTGTGAAAGTACCCTGTGAAAGTTTTTTTAATTTTGCACAGTTTTAACAATTGTGAATACAACAATATTTATATTTTTAGAGAAACATTTTAAAATACTGGCATATAAATGCATATATTGGCACCTTTACATTTTTCTTGCTCTTTAATGGCAGCTGTACAGTATTTACTCTCTATACTGTGCGTAACTGAATTGTTTCTGCCTCTGCCAGCCCACGGGAAAAAAAAAAAAATCAATACACTAGAGAAAACAGAATACAAGCTCTGGTCAATAAGGTCTTTTCTATTTTACCCAGTTCTAAGAATCTATATATATTTGCTCAGTTTAAGTGTAATCTAATGCATATCACCCTCAGGGTTAATGGATTTTCTTTATGCTCTCACATTTGTCAGCCCTGAGTGACTATCACATTTTAAGAGTTCTATAAAGCCTGTTTTTTGGTGCGGCTAATCATTTCTCAGTAGGCTAACGGCTAATGGATGGTTGTAGGTTGACTGGCTGTTTGTATGGAGCATTAAATCAAGAGAAACTCTGATTAAAATTAGCCTTTGAAGACTTGTAATGAACTGTCAGCCGTTACGACGGGATTCTGCGGGGTGCAGAAGACCGATGCTAGTCGAGGAAGCTCAATAAAGTCTTCAAAGTGCCTGGCGCTGTGATTAATCAGCGCTCTTATCCAGCGATAGCCACTTTTTTGTGGCTTTTTTCCTCCTCCCTTCTAATTTTGTTAAGATTCAGGCCACTTACACCGTGTAATTATGCTTCGGCACAAACAAGCTAACACCAGGATGAATGGCTTAGCCTTGCTTAGCGTAGCAGAGCAGAGTTTGCTAGCTAATGGTCTTCGCGAATGTTTTCTCAGCTGTAATGGGCTGGACCGCGTCCAGACGACCAATCATTGGCTCTGTACCATTTTTTATTCCCAGTTCCGAACCACATATGAACACACACAGTTACATTTATAAGCACCATCTGCTGGTTTTGATGGCTTGGGATGACTTGAGGATGTGCCGAGGGTTAGCGGTTTCTAGCACATTAGCGACTGTGGTTTTATTAGCATGTAGGCAGGCTGACTGGCTCTGTGTGTGAGTGATGTAGCCTGCAGTGCCGTATGAAGCCGATGTCAGGAAGGACAAAGTGTGTGGGTGTATCTTAACGTGAAGTACACTGCCGCTCTCAGACGAGTGCCCTGCTGAAAATTGAACTCTTGGAGCTAAGATTATCCTCGTGCTGTTCCGTTTAAATAAGAAGCAAAAGAAGACAATTAATAATCTGAATTACCTACGGACTTACCTTATCTCGAATGGAGATTTTCTATTGAAAGGACAATACAGTCAAGGGTTACGCTTAAGTCTTGTCCAGGAAACCCTATGACCCCTTTGAGTTTTTATTTCACACCTTTTCAGCACTTTTAGTATGAAAAGTACCTTGAAAACAGTAGAGGTCTGCACTCCCTTAAATTTTGATCAATACATTCAGCACTGAGAATAAGTCACTCAAAGAAATGCAATTATAAAACAAACTTTATGAGTATAATAGATGCACGAATGGCACTCAAGGAAAGCTGTAAAGAAAAAAGTAAGCTGCTTTAACAAAAAAAAAAACTCCAGATAAAAAGGCCTGGCCAAAAAAGAGTTAATTGGATCGCCTTTAGCTTTGATTGCAGCATGCATTCACTGTGGCATTGTTTCGATGAGCTTCTGCAATGTCACAGGATTTATTTAAATCCAGTGTTGCTAGATTAATTTTTTACTAAGATCTTGCAGCAGCATTGATGATGGTAGAGTCTGACCAACCGCTGCACAAAGCCTCTTCTTCTCCAGCACATCCCAAAGATTCTCAATGAAGTTAAGGTCTGGACTCTGTGGTGAACTCTCTCTCTCAATCCATGTGTGAAAATGTGTGATCTCATGCTTCCTGAATCACTCTTTCACAATTTCAGCCCCATGAATCCTGGAATTCTCATTTTGGAATATGGCCGTGTCATCAGGGAAGAAAAAAATCCATTGATGGAATAACCTGGTCTATATTCAGTATATTCAGGTATATTCAGGTCAGCTGACCTCATTTTGTCAGCACATACTGTTGCTGAACCTAAACCTGCAGACCAACTGCAGCATCAACCCAACATCATTTCACTAAAACAAGCGGGAATGTGCAGGGGTGAATTTAAAAAAGCAGTCCCCAGCTGACCTCTAGTACACGGTACATTATGTTATGCATATTTACTTTTTCATTATGTTGATTGTCAGAATTTCTACAATTTGTAGAACCCAACTAATCCTGAGTTCTAGTTGCTGGATTTTCAAGATAGTTATGTCACAATTTCATGTAAGTCTAAGTAAAACATTTTTTTTTTATTAAGTTTACTCATAATAGATAAATCATGGCAATTCAAGCCCATGAATCAGATTGAAGGGCTATTCATTTGTGCTGTTGTTCTGTATTCATTTATGTTTTAAATGGTTTAATTGTTTAAAAGGAAGGCAGGCAAGAGCTCAAGAAAGAATAAGTGCCTTCGTTCTGTCTAGGTGAAAAATAGGATAAGAAAAATCAATTCTCTAATCTCTTTTCTTATAACCACAACTATAGATTTAATTGAAAGTTTAGAACAGTAACAATAAAAGGAATAAAAGCAATTGATACTTTAATACTACAGATAATTTCTCCAGTGTTTGGCTTCAGTTGAATCTTCACTGTAATTCCATCAATGTTGCAACAGATAATTAAGTAAATGTGGTAAACCATCCCGCACCATATTTATACGCCAGCGGTTATTTCACTGCCAACGAGCTCTGGGTTAATCCTTTATCCTGCAGATCTTGTGATCTGATGTGTAAGTAATGGAGACTATTCCGGATCAGTCGGAGGTCATCAGCCTGCCATTCAAATCTCAGCCGTCCAGACGACAGCCAATGGCTTCTTCCTGAAATAGTGTTTTGGATGCTGTCAGACCAGACTCTGAATGTTCTGCCCATCACTCGCGGACGGAGACTGAAAAACGGCCAACTCCAGCCATGCTGTTATAATTGGGTGGAGCTGGGCTAGCCATCTGTCACATTCAGATTTTAATGGAAAAAACAATCTCATCCCTGTTGTTGTACAAATAATCGTCTGTCCACTTTTAATGGTATTTCACACGGATAGATCTTTGAGTAAAGGATTTTGAGGTAAACACAGTATTTCACATGGAAACAAGACAGATCTGGCTCTAGTCGTTGCGTTAAAATAGCTCTTTAGCTTGTTAAGCCACTATAACGGTTTACCGTAACTCATGAAACCCAATTATGCTCTTCTCACTTTAGCAGAATTAGATTTTCCGCCAGACGTTCTATATTAAGAGCTGCATTGTAAAAGCAGAGAACTTCTAGTTCTAGTTCTATCTCAACATAGTGGCAGGAAACCTTTGTGTGAACCAGAGCCGCTCTTCTGCTTTATTATGTTACAGTCAGTATTGTGTTTTTTTATACTGTTGGAGTACTTAGCACTCAGGTCTCAAGCCCTATCTGGATGGGATTAGTTTCTCATGGGGGTCCTGGGATAATTTCCTCTTTTATGGGGGGGGGGTTTATCCTCTTTGATTTTATTCCTGTCCGGAATGACCATGTACGTGTTTTTCTCAGACGTCCTCTGAAAAAAAATTACAGGCTGAATTAGCTACTGTTTTTCGCTGAACTCTGTGGTCCTCCAGTAATTTTATTCCTGTCCAGTTGGATCTCTTTTCTGTCACTTCTCTCAAAGAGAAAAGAGAAAGAAAAAGAAAAGTAACGCAGTTTAGGTTTAAAGTTACGTTTAACTCTGCGAGGAATGCTGTGTGTTTCTCTTCTCTCTTTCTTTTTTCCACCTTTCAGTTTCTTAGTTTCCTATTTTTACTGGAGGAGCTATTTGGTTTAGTTGGTCCATTTTTCACTTTCTCTTGGGAAAGCCAGCTTTCTCCCTGGCATCCTTTGTTCTCTTCCTGCTAAAATCCCCACATTAGGTGTGGGCATTTACTTTGGTTTCCACCTGTTTTCAGGATCCACCACTTTAAAGCCTGTCTCTGCAATTTTAATCATACCTGCTTTGGTAGTTGAGTGGTAAAGCACTTGTCTGGCAACATAAATTAAAAAAATTGTAGTGCCATTTTACATCCATGTGCCATGTGGTACATGGGGCGGAACGATAAAAGAGCAATTTTAAAATAGATAAATATGAAGGCAAAATAAAATAGAATAAAAATGCAATCATACAATAGATAAGAGAAATGCACAAAATATAGGGAGTAGAGAAGTAGCAGCAACATGGAGTCCAAAATGCAATTTGCTATAGCAGCGTGGATGATTATGAATGGATATCAGTAACATCAATCTCACCTTTATTATGTAGCTCCACCAGCTAGGAGGCTTTGCTGTGAATCTTAAGACCAAGGTTTAACGCCCTATTCTGGGTGAGCCCTTACACTTGAACCATGTGTATCCATATTTCTGTTTATTTTCTACCATTTGTACAATCATTGAATATGGTTATTGTTAATATTACCCCAGAAATCTTATTTCAACCAGTTTTTAGATAATGGTATTGTCTATGAGTGTGATTTGCTTAGATTTTACCTTTTATATCAATCCAAATATAGCTTAAAACCAACACTTAAATGCTATGAATGCTAATGTGGCTAAATAAATTTCATCTAGTGGGGAACAGTGCTCAATGACTACTCTACTGCAACAACACACCCTCTCACTTCGCTCAGTTAGCGGCTAGCGTTTAGCTTTGGTACTCAAAACCTTGTTTCTTTAACAGGTTAAACTGTTTCTAAGTGCTATGTGGTTTAATTAGAAGGATTCTGATAGAAGTGTTTAAAAAAAGTATCATCACATCTTGCGATAACAAGCTCTCTCACAGAAGCAGTGTGAGTGGATAGCATTGATGCTAAACTCAGGCTAATTCTTTGACCCACTGGACTGTGTTTGATAGCTGCGCGCTGCTGTTGAGAGGATTTTGACAGGACTTTTCCAGAAATATTCCTCTCCTTCATGCGAGAGTTTAGGGCTCACTGCTTTGATTCTGTCAGCTTAAGCCCTTTTAGTCACACCTGCATGTGTATGCTAGCTTATTAGCCAGTGATGTGGCTAATTAATCCTATAAGCATGGCTTCAAAACGGGCGGACATAGCGCAAAAACCCTTATCTCACCACTGGCAGGCAGACACTGAAAGAGAGAGGGGGGAAAGGAGAGAGAGAGAGAGAGAGAGAGAGAGAGAGAGAGAGAGAGAGATAAATAGAGCGAGAGCAGTGCGAGCTGTAGTCTGCAGTCATTTTCATATCCTGATTCATTCACTTCGCTGTAAAAGTCAGTAGCCTTGGGTCGTCATATCTACTAGAAAGCACACATCTCAAACTTTCCTCTCAGGTCCTCTTCGTTCAGTTTTAGTCAGGTTATTTTTTTCTGCTAGAGTGCATGTTCTGTTCCTTATTATATTCCAGTGGTTACGTTATAGCTTATGGAGAACGTTATAAGAACATTTTTACAACATTTAGAAATGGTTCTAGGAAGGCTGGATCCCTATTTACAGAAACAATGTTCCTGGAACATTCTGAAAACATATGATACAATACCAAAAAGGCACCAACTAAAATGTCTTAATTAACGAGGGGTAAAAAAAAAAAAGGTGGCTGTTTTTTTGTTTTTTTCTCCCCAATTTTACGCAGCCAGTTACTCAACCCACTCATTAGGACTCCCCCTATCACCAGTAGTAATGCGCCAACACACCAGAAAGGCAAAGACTAACACATACTTCCTCTGAAACATGTGAAGTCAGCCACCGCTTCTTTTCGAGCTGCTGCTGATGGAGTATTGCCGAGCAGCCAGCGTGCTCCGAGGAAAGCACAGCGGCTCGGTTCTGATACATCAGCTCACAGACGCCCTGTGCTGCAGACATTACCCTAGGAGTGATGTGGGAAAAGAGCGCCATCTACCCACCCGGAGGGAGCAGGGCCAAAGGTGGCTGTTTTCAAAAGTTAGAGTAAAATGGTGAGCATGTTCATAGTAATCATTCAAATTGTCGACACACCGCCACTGTGCTAAAATCTCAGGCATTTGCTCTCGCGCTCTTTCTCGCTAACTAGAGCTGTCTCTCTCTCTCTCACTCATGCTGTCATTCTCTCACTCACACTGTCTGTCTCCCTTTTTCTCTCGTGCTGTCTCTCCCTCTCTCTCACTTGCTCTCCCTCTCTCTCACTCTCTTGCTCTCTGTCATTCGCTGTCTCTCTTTCACTTGCGCTCTCTCGCTTGCTCTGTCTCTCTCCCACTCACGCTGTCTCTTGCTAACGTACACTTCTTGCACTGTCTCTCCCTCTCTTTCACTCGCTCTCTTTCTCTTACTCACGCTGTCTCTTGCTAATTCGCACTGTCCCTCCCTCTATCTTACTTGCGCTGTCTCTCTCTCACTTGTGCTGTCTCTCCCTCTATCTTACTTGCGCTGTCTCTCTCTCTCACTTGTGCTGTCTCTCCCTCTACCTTACTCACTCTGTCGCTCTCTCATTCGTTCTGTCTCTTGCTAACTCGCACTGTATATCTCTCACTCATGCTGTCTCTTGCTAACTTGGTCTGTCTCTCTCTTACTCATGCTGTCACTCCCTCTTTCTCACTCGCTCTGTCTCTCTCTCACTCGTGCTGTCTCTTGCTAACTCATGCTGTCTGTCTCTCACTTGTTCTGTCTCTCTACCGCTCTTGCAGTCTCTCCCTCACTCGCACTCACACGTCTCTTGCTAACTCGCACTGTCTCTCTCTCACCCGCTCTCTATCTCTGTCTCTCCCTCTTTCTCATTCACGCTGTCTCTCTCTATCTCTCTATCTCTGTCTCTCCCTCTTTCTCATTCACGCTGTCTCTCTCTATCTCTCTATCTCTGTCTCTCCCTCTTTCTCATTCACGCTGTCTCTCTCTATCTCTCTATCTCTGTCTCTCCCTCTTTCTCATTCACGCTGTCTCTCTCTATCTCTCTATCTCTGTCTCTCCCTCTTTCTCATTCACGCTGTCTCTCTCTATCTCTCTATCTCTGTCTCTCCCTCTTTCTCATTCACGCTGTCTCTCTCTATCTCTGTCTCTCTTTCCTGAGATCATAATCCAGTAAAAAACACTACAATATTATTACTGCCCCCTTTTAAAAATCAGGGAACTAGCAGAATAAAAAAAGAATCATGATTATAATTATTTTTTAAGTGATTGACACCACTAATAAAAATAATATAATTTAATGTAGTCGTTGTAATTCTAAAATATATTTTTTTAAAATATCTCTTTAAACTGAAATATGTGAAGGAAAAATATTTGTAGTTTTAGCACAAGTAATTTAGAATCAAGTAGCCTTGGGTCGTCATATCTACTAGAAAGCACACGTCTCAAACTTTCCTCCGAGGTCCGTTGAGTTGGCGTTCAGCATTCAGCTTTTGTCCGGTTAATACTCTCTGACAGAGCGCACGTTCTGTTCCTAATTGCGCCGGACATCTCGGGTGTGCCGTCAGTTAATGGGGGGAAATGTAATACGCTTTTAACGATGTGTTTCAAATGTTAAGTCAGAGTGCCCCCTAATCCCTGTACTCACGCCGAGCTGAGAGAATCAGTCAGCGTTGAAATAGATCCCTGTTAATTTAGTGCTGATCCTCTTCACTGGGCTGGCATTTAGGGAGCTGTCTCTGTGTTCATGGATTTGTGTATATGTGATTATTTGTGTGTGTGTGTGTGTGTGTGTGTGTGTGTATTTCTGAACACTGCTGCCTGCTTTGAATAAAGTAATGCTCTGAGTTTACTTGGTTTAAATGTTTGCATCATTTCCTGTATGAATAGAATGTATTTACAGATATCTCACTTCTCCAGCAACCTGCGGGAAATTGTATATAACATCGACTGTTGTATATTGAGGCACTGAAACACATTTTGTTGAAGTAATCATGCAAAAAAAAAAAACGTTTCTCACGTAATGTTCCCACGAATACTAACATTATGGAAAATACATTCCTAAAATAAAAAATTTAAACATTGACATTACCAGGATGTTTAACTTAGTTAAAGCTGATTTCTGTAAGTTTTTGGGATTTAGGGCCTTCTCTGGTGAGAATGGGTAATTGCACCGAGCATGCGGAAGAATCATTTTAATCTGGGCGGGTGTGATGCGGTCTCCTTTCAGAGCGGATGAATCCAATTCCGGGTTATGTTTAGTCAGAGAAAGAGAGAGAGAGAGAGCGCTCGGTCAGAAACGTCACTCTATCGTTTCTTTGTTTTTACTATGAGTGAATGAGCTACTGATCTCTGAGTTTCCCCTTCTGAAGTCTCCACTGCTCCACCAGCCGCTCGCATTCAGTAAAACTGAGCCGGATCCTCTTTTAGAGGCTGTACGCGTAAGTAGGTAAAGACGTGACCCAAAATATATTTTTAAAACATTTTACCAATGTAGTGTTTTAATTTACTTTCTAAAAACACATGATTGCAACTGTAGTTGTTTTTTAACACACTTTGCTAAAACATGTACAAAAGTATAGATAGATAGATAGATAGATAGATAGATAGATAGATAGATAGATAGATAGATAGATAGATAGATAGATAGATAGATAGATAGATAGATAGATAGATAGATAGATGAATCACAAAAAGACTGGTGAAGCAGTTTTCTGTTTTTATGTTCAAAAATATTGAACTCTTTACCAATTAATATAAGTCAGGCATCAAGTGTTCGTAGCTTTAAAAGGCAGATAAAAACCTTCCTGTTTAGCTTAGATTTCTACTAGCTTCTGTTCTGCTAATACTTATTTTTTAGTTTTTTTGATTGGTGTTGTTTGTTCTTATTTTTATTTTATCATTTTTAATTGTTTTATTTGTTTTTTATTACTTTTACATTTTTCAGTTTTATTTAATTTTATTGTGAAGCCCTTCACAAGGTGAACTGGAAGTTGCAGTAACACTTTATAATAACTTTCATTAATATATTTTTAACTAATGATCAGTAGATGTGAACAAAGCAGTAGTTCATCAGAATTTGAATATTAACAAATGCTCACACATGACACTTATTTATCAGCATGGATATTTATATTAAAAATGTTAGCAAATCATTAGCTGATCAGAATTTGAATATTAATAAATCGCTAGTAAATGCGAATTTTAAACTGGGCAAATGTTTATCAGTATTAGTATTAGTTTCTTAAAATGTGAAAAATAACAGTTATTAATAATTAGTTTATGGTGTATTAATGAAAGTTATTATAATGTGTTACCAAAGGTGCTATATAATATATAGCGTATATATCTTACGCTTTCAGAATCACAGAATTATTCCAGCTTCTGAGGGGGTTATCACTCATTGTCGTGTTGTTAATTTGTACCTTTGTAATTAATTATCTCAGAAATGTTCATATCAATGCACACAGCAAAAAAGGCAAGTGTTAAATGAACTCCCACAAAGTTGATTTTAACTCTTTTTCAGGGTTTATATACAGTAGCTCCACACTCTTTGGAGTTAAATCAACACTTTCAAAATAGTTAAACATTTAACACCTTGCCAGAGTTTCTTTTTTAACTTACATTTGTATTTCTTTAACTTCCTAAATTGTTACACTAACACTAAAAAGAGTTAAAAAATATATAAAAGAGAAGAAGATTAGTCAATTAATATGACTTTTTATTATTTAATTATCATTAAGGGCAGGTTAGCATGTAATCTTCCATTGTATTTCTTAGTGCATTACCAACACTTTATCACTATTTACTGTACAAAGGATGGTAACTTGCTCTTATAGCCTACAATATATTGGCTAGACAAACAACCATTAAACAAAATATAACACAATACCCAATGGAAGGTAGCCCTGGTGGGCAAGATTTCACACTGATGGTAAGTTAGGATCTTGGGGGACCCCCATTATGCAAATAACGTGTTTAACTGGGAGGAGTTTAATTAAATCTCTGTGGAGTTGGCCAGTATTTATTGGGTTTAGTGGGATTAACACTGAAATATTCAACTCTGTCAAATAACTCCAACACTGAACACCATTTAAATCTGAAAGAGTTAAAATTACACGTTGAGAGTGAAAATCAACTCTCAGCTGTTTAACTCTGAAATTTCAACTCTCCTGTTTTTGCTGTGCAGATTCCAGGTACCAGACCTTTACTGACCCTCTCTGAAGGAAAGAGCTGAGCACAGACAGTCAGATTCAGGACTTCAGAATAAACGTTATTGCGTTTTATTGAGTGAACACGGAGAACGGTGAGCAGAGATCAAGTTATTTGAAAGGATAAAATGATAATCTCCTGCAGAAGTGCTTAAATGCACTTTTACTGACATTTGAATTTCCATGCAAGTCAATAGGGCTTCAACGTCAGAGCCCACGCCACCATGCGCCGAATAACCGGCCTTCAATAGGTCTTACAAATTCATCCCACACCCTAATTATTTTCTCCCGTTCAGTGTAATCACACAAAAGGTGGAACGCTGACCCCCGATCTCACCCCGCACCTACCGACCAGCTCCCAGAAGACCACTCGAAGGACACGTCCAACCAACTTCACTCCGGCTAATGGAGTATTGTAATGGCTTTTAAGATGGTGATGCCGATTCCCCGTAGGGACGCTGGGGAGGGCGAGTCAATGAGAGAATGTCAAATAATGACTAATGAAACAAGGCTTCGTTCCCTTCACAGTGCACTAACTCTCTGTGTCACCTTGACAAAATAAATGAAAAAGTCAGCCTAGTTTCTAGTGTACAGAAAGCGCAGACACTCACATGCACTGTTTAGCTGCTGGGATAGTTATTATTAATATTGAGAGCAAAACTCTTAACTGGTTGGTGTAATAAAAATAAATAAATAAATGAAAGTTGCAAACGAGCAGGAGTTTAGATGTATGATGTAAAATTTAGGTATATGATGTCTTACCATATTTTACTGTTAGTTTGACACCACAAGGTCACATTTTGCGAAAGTTAAATTTAAATTAAATGTATTCATTACTCATTTTGTCTAGTATTTTTGCTACGGTGCCTAAAGTACTGTTCAGCACTGAAGAACATGGAGCACATTGGGATTAATCATGTACATATCGTCTCTGTCCAATGAAAAACGCTTTTCTCCAAAACAGCAACTTTACAGGAGAGAGAAAAAACCTTGCAGACAAACCAAGTCTCCCTGAAGCTGTGGGAGTCTCCCGTATTTCGGTAGCGGCTCCCTGATGCCCACGAGTCACATATAAGCTCCCGGAATTCAGAACGAGCGCCCCAAACGCGCACACAGGCCACAGACTTTTTTTCTCTAATCGCGTGTGGGAAGGAGAGAGAGAAAACAGAGAGGGTTCTGATTGGCCTGTTCTCTGCAAAGAGTCTGTGAGACAGCCAATCAGTTTTTATAGTGGGCGGGCAGTGTTTTTCCCCCCTCACGGAAGGGATTTGTTCAGAGAGTGAGAGAAAGCAGATCATGGCGGAGGCAATATTAATAATTATTGTAGTATGATATGAAATGTTTTTGATGTTTTTTGTGATATTGTAACTGTCAATTTTTGTCAAATAAAGGCTTATTTTTATTTTTTTGGCGGGGGGGGGGCGGGGGGGGGGGGCGGTTTAACCTCCCTGAAATCAACTTTTGCTACTTGGGATGTCTGACCTTGTAAACTTTCAATGGAAGTCAATGTAAAAAGAGTTTATTTCAGGTCATTTTGAAGAGTTTCTATTGGTCCGTTCATCAATAAATTTTGCCACAGTGTAAGGGAGAGTTTGTCTATTCAAATTATGTAGTAAACTAAAGATCGACAAAAACGGAGATAAGTGTTTTTCATAGGACAGCAATGATATTAAGTTTAGTGAAAGTAAAGTTCTGATCTAGTGGAATTGTGGAAAACAGTTGACAAATATTAAAGGAGAACTCCAGTGTCAAATTGATTTTGGTGTAATAAAACATGATAAAGAGTACTAAACTTTGTTAAATAGCCCTCCTCCGCTCTCCTGCAGTTTATCCTTGTTGTTTATCATGGTCTGAACTGCACTCTGACAAGAGTTCACAGTTAATTCACATACACAGTGTAGCAACACCCTGGGAACCCCCCAGGGACAGTGTCATCACCCCCCAGGGACAGTGTGGGGGTGTCATCACTCCTGATTAAGAACCTCATTTGACAAATGCCAATTTGATTGACCTAAAATAGCTTTTTATGCTACATAGGGTCTTTGTCAGAACTTGCTAATGAACACACATTATATGAACAAAAGTATTGGGACACCTGATGATTCATTCAATGTTTCTTCTTAAATCAAAGGCTCTAGAGAGTTCTATTCTAATGGCAGTAAGCTGCAACTATGGGCTTATGATTAGGAAATCTCTGTTCGAATCCTGTTCATGTAGCTTGTCTTCGGCTGCTGGAGCCCTGAGAGAGCACAATTGGCCTTGCTCTCTCTGGGTGGGTAGGTGGCGCTCTTTTCCCTCATCACTCTAAATGGTGATGTCGATCAGCGCAAGGCTGCATCTGTGAGCTGATGTATAAGAACCGAGTCAATGCGCTTTCCTCTGAGTGCTCTGTGATGCTACTCAGCAATGCTGCACCCTCAGCAGTTCAAAAAAAGGTGGTGGCTGACTTCAAATGTATCTGAGGAAGCATGTGCTAGTCTTCACCCTCCTGGTGTTGGGTTGAGGCATCACTAGTGATGGTGGGAGTCATAACGAGTGGGTTGGATAATTGGCTGTTTAAAATTGGGGAGAAAAAAAAAACTATGGTTGCTTGGATCACATTAATTTCAACATAGTTTTGTGTGTTTTGTCCAGTTTCTGTTAGCAGTACAGCTAACAGGCTAGTCTAGTGCTTTAATAGACTCGTCTCCTGTCCTGTGTCAAGCACTAGGGTTTTTGGTTTTGGTAGCAGAGTGTGACCACTCGGGCCTCGTTCCAATCCAATCCCCCATAGTGCAGCGTGCCGTTTGCCCATTCTGACACATTTACAGCTCCTAGCGCCCTTGTTGATCGTGCAGAAGGTCCCGGCGAGGCCCGCCAGACATTACGTCGGGTCACGCAGGTCCCGCGTCGGCCGATAAGCCAGAGTGACGGCGGCTATCTCGCCTGGGCCAGCTGCTGTTGTTTGCTTCGGCTGCGCTTTGTTTGGGCAGTAAATTACAAATGAGATGCAGTTAATATGCTTCCTTGACGTCTCCGGGGAGCCGCAGTGATTTAAGAGGTTTTGTAGGTAATTAGTGTAGAGTGTGTACTCGTATGAATGTTTATGGTATTAAAGATGCTGCGTGTGCAGGTTTATGATTTGTGTATAACAGTGCATGCTGCTAGTGTTATTATTGATTGTGCTCCTGTTGGATAAATGCTGCTCCGTAGCCGTATTGTTTATGACTAAAAACAGTATGTGGTCCTACAGTTTAGTTCGATAAGATCAATAACTTACATATTCCCCTTAAGGCTAAGACATCTTGTCGAGTTAGTCAATGTTATTGATTGCAAAAATACACCAATATACATAATGTGTGTCAAGGCATTGTAAAAATAGCGATATCCTCAATGAACAGGGGCTGTGTCCCAAACTGTGCATTGCCACAATCAAAAGTGTATTAAATAAAGTTGCAAGAAAAAGTAGAGATGGGTCCGATCCGATACAGTATCGATATCGGGGCTGATATTGACGTAATTTTACGTATCAGATATTGGGTGACCGCCGATACACTTTCCGATCAATTACTTGATGTGAATCGTGCCTCGCGCAAAAGAGCTCTCAGAAGACCTACTTTCAAGAATTGTTGACTTGCATAAAGCTGAAAAGAGTTTAAAAAAAAAAAGTATCTCTAAAAGCCTTGATGATGTTCATGTGTCCACGGTAAAACAGGCGGTTTACAAATGGAGAAAGTTCAGCACTGTTACTACTCTTTCTAGGCCTTGTCATCCTGTAAAGATGACTGCAAGAGCACAGCGCAGAATGATGGCAAGCTGAATGACCGGGATTTGAACCAACGAACTTCCATATCAATGCTGCTAAATCCAAATGAAATCCATTTCTGGACAGAGTTACTCCAGATAGATTTACTCCAACAAAATCAGAATCAACTAGAGGTGTGCCATATTGTATATGCAATAATATCGTCAACATTTTTGAATATCGTGAATGATATTATACACTGAAATATCGTGCCATATCACCCACCCCTAATTATCACATCAGGGTAATACTTTTTTCTGATAAAATTCTTGTATTTTTTTATATCTCAGTTAGGGGTGTGCCATATTGTATTGTATGTAATAATAACAATTTTTTTTTTTTTTCATTTTGTTGCAGTTGTGTATTCTTGAAATATATATATATTTTTCAAATCAGTGTTTTGTCATGTCGCCAGGAGTATAGTTATCGCGAAAATACCATGAAATATCGTGATATTATTTTAAGGCCATATCGCCCACCCCTAAAATCAACCCTTTTTGAGTACCCTTGATTTTGGAAAATGCAATTAACAGGCAGGTTTCCCAGTACTTGTATCTATAGTATAAAATATATGTTAAACTTGTTTTTACATTGATGCATTACCCTTATAACTCCAGTAAAGAACTAAAGAAGTAAACTTCAGACCTCCAGCATGTTTTGGCTGATTGACTGCATCTGGAGTTCGAGGCAAAAAATCATGTAAATGAGATTATCTGCAGAATCATCACTGTAGCACCTGAACAGCAGGCCTGCAGTGTAAGCAGTTAACCTGTCTGATGCAGTTATGATGCACGTTGTTTGCATATTTCTCTCTCATTACGGGTTAAGGGCGAGGAGCTGGAGGTGAGCGTGTCCTCTGGGTTCACGTGAAACACACTCGGAGAGCGCCGTGCGGAATGGGGTGAAGGGATGCCGGGAGCACTGCGCCACGCTTCCACTCTCACACAGACACTAATTCATCACCACACTACTTCTACTGCTGCCCACCGACCCCCTCTGCATACACAACCAGCACACACACACACACACACACTCGCGTAGCATAGAGTACACTGACTGGGCTAAAGGTCTCAATCTCACACTGACATTAATTAATCAAAAGTAGCAGTTTAACCTGCTGTTCGACCTCTGCTAGACACACACACACTCGGGACACACCTGTGCAATTATTCACATTCTCATTCTTTCTCTCTCTCTCTCTCTCTCTCTCTCTCTCTCTCTCTGTCTCACACACACACAGTCTGACACACACATAAACAAATACATGTTCACCAACACTTCCTAATACTCTAGAGAGTAAAGAATAGTAAAGAATAAATGCGTTTGTAATGTGTTTTTTAGATGTATTGACTGTGTTATAAAAAGCACTTTTATAATACAGATATTTTCGAATACTTCTAATACTATCAGCGCTACAAAACAGCCGCTACATAATTTGATACTTAGATGCACCATTTTTGATGTCTCATAGATGGTCAACTAACCTTTAACTTAATGTCCATTAAATGTAACTACTCAGATTGCAAGTGTACGTTGGCTCAACGTTGGCTCAACTTCATTGGTTATGTTGGCATCACGTTAGTCAATCATGTTGGTCAGTTGGTCCAACGTCATTTTGGTCATGTGGGCCTATGTTGGGTGCCAACCAATGTTTGATGTTAGGCCTACGTCGGGACTACATTGGCCTGATATTGGGTGTTGACTAATGTTTGAAGTTAGGCCTACGTTGGCCTAATGTTGGGTGCCAACCAATGTTTGACATTGGGACTACGTTGGCCTGACGTTGAGAGTCAACCAATGTTTGACATTGGGACTATGTTGGCCTGATGTTGGGTGCCCACCAATGTTTGACGTTGGGACTACGTTGGCCTGACATTGGGTGTCAACCAATGTTTGATATTTGGCCTACGTTGGACTGGCGATGGGTTTCAACCAATGTTTGACGTTGGGACTACGTTGGTCTGGTGATGGGTGTCAACCAATGTTTGACATTGGGAATACGTTGGCCTGGTGATGGGAGTCAACCAATGTTTGACGTTGGGACTATGTTGGCCTGACGTTGAGAGTCAACCAATCTTTGACATTGGGACTATGTTGGCCTGATGTTGGTTGCCAACCAATGTTTGACGTTGGGACTATGTTGGCCTGATGTTGGGTGCCAACCAATGTTTGACATTGGAACTATGTTGGCCTGACATTGAGAGTCAACCAATGTTTGACATTGGTACTATGTTGGCCTGATGTTGGGTATCAACCAATGTTTGACGATGGGACTATGTTGGCCTGATGTTGGGTGCCAACCAATGTTTGATGTTATGCCTACGTTGGCCTGATGTTGGGTGTTAACTAATGTTTGACATTAGGCATGTGTTTGGCCTACGTTGGCCTGATGTTGGGAGTCAAACATTGCTTGACATTGGGTCTAAGTTGGCTTGGAGGAAAGCTCAGCGACTCAGTTCTGATACATCAGCTCACAGATGCCTTGTGCTGATGGACATCACCCTAGGAGTGATGAGGGGAAAGACCGCCATCTGCTGTACCCACCCAGAGAGAGCAAGGCCAATTGTGCTCTCTCTGGGCTCCGGCAGCTGATGGCAAGCTGCATGATGAGGATTCAAACCAGTGATCTCCCGATCACAGTAGCAGCACCTTAGTAGCGGCATTTAATAGCACAAAGCACTGCTAACCGCGGTTAGCACTGCTACTAACTCAAATAAACAGTTTTAATCTGTGAGAAATATGTGTAGATTAACATCCAGCACTCGTTTTTTGTTTTTTTTAAGAATTACAGTTTTGTTTACATAGGTGCCCCCAGTAGCGAGACCTGCTGAATTAGAAATAATAATAATAATAATAATAATAATAATAATAATAATAATACTTTATTTTTATATAGTGCTTCTCTAAAACCTAAAGACGCTTAAAATAATTAGTACAAAAAGATAAAATATTCAACACACAGACAAACACAAACACTTACAGTGGAGCTCCAACTCAACAGTACTATGTTATGTGAATCAGGAAATTAGAACATTAAGCAGAAGAAAGGCAAGAGACCATAGGCAAGAAATAATAGATGAGTTTTAGGATTAGGTTTAAATAAGGGAAGAGTGGAAGATAGCTTGAAGTGAAACAGGCGACACCCCTGTTCCTTACTAGTGTTGCATAATGTGCCTTAATTACGATATAAATACGATAATCATTGACAAACGGCATGCATTGTGTAAATCATTCTCTAAACCAGCTGATCTCTCATTTATCCTTATTAATAGATGTTTTCTAATACTGTGTGATGCACCGTTCTCTTCAAAATCAGACAGAAATAGCAGAATACGGACCCTGTAACGCTTCTTCAGCACAGATCACAGAGCATGAAGGGCTTCACCCGGCCAGCTGCTCAGCATCTGCCTGCTTCCTGCTCTCACTCCACTCAGATCCTGTTCCCCTCGTAAAGACGAGTGGCAGGGCATTGACTACATCAAGGCCAAGATCTCCCACACACTGTGGGTCTCATTATTGGACAAGTACGTCACATGACCATATATATACACACTGCTACTCTCACTAGCGTCTGTCTGTCAGATTACCGTCAGAGTAATGCAAGTCATCACGAGTGTCAGCGGTTCTGAACGCCTTCAGACAGCTTCCTGTCCTCGCCTTAAAGAGGCGGTCGGGTCAGTGCTGCACTGACCACACACACACACACACACATATATATACACACTCAGCACCGACCTCACTTCCCCTCTGAGTGAGAGAACCGGTTATGTAACGATCTTCTTGGACTCTCTGTATAAAAGCGCCTTAAAAATCCTAAAAAACTTCTCCACTTCAGTTCCACAGCTTCGAAATCTGCAAAGTTATTCACAATTAATGACTTACAGTGTGGCCACCACCTTCTGGACCTTCTGGAGATCCGGCTTCCTGTGGAGTTTAGCTCTGACCACAGTCTGATCCATCTGGTTAATGTCTCAAATGGCGCTCAAAAGTGCTCAAATAGTATTTAAAGCAGTGCAAAAAGAAGCTACTTTTGGGTAGTGTACCTCTTGGTGAGAGATCGTTGACTGTTACACTTGCAGTTCTGTAAACTTTAAGATATGCAAGTGTAAATAATTTTTTAACCATTTAACAGGCCAGGATTTTTGTCCATTGCCTGCCTGACATTACACCACTAAATCTTGAGGATTTCCATTTAGGCATTTAAGGAAAAAATATTTAGGTAAATCTGCAACTGTTAAAATATAATGAATAAAATCATACAATTGGCCTGGATTGTAGTACACCATTAGGAACCTCTACAACTCCATGCTGAGATGTCTGGCATGTTGTTACACGTGTTACACACTACTTCTGTATGTGTTGCTCAATAAATATGACCAATATCAGTCTACCGTATTTTTCACACTACAAGGTGCACTTAAAATCCTTTAATTTTCCCAAAAACTGTCAGTGCGCCAAAATCCACTGTCTTATGTATAAATTGTTCCGGTCAGGTTGTAAGGAGCAGTAAAGCCAATCCGCTGAACTTAAACAGGAGTTTCAGTTTAGTTCTCCAGCACCGAGGATGGAGTAGCATTAGCATTAACCGCTAACCACTATTTATCCGTTCAGAAGAGAGTATTATCGGTCTGTAGCCTGCTGCTAACCCCAGCTAGCACTGCTGGAGCACCATTAGCATTACCAGCTAAGCAAGCAAGCTCTTTCGTGGTTTAGAGCGGAGTATATTGGACAATAGCCTGCATATTTACTGTATTAAAACAAGTTGTTGGGCATTTAGCCTCCAATGCTAATGCTCCAACCTTAGTACTGGATAAATTCGGGAATCTAAGCTTACTGTAAATAAATGAAAGCACTTTACTCAACCAAATAAACAGTTTTCAGGAGAGAAATCTGATTACCATTCAGCACTTGTTTGACTTTAAAATACTTTTTAAAAGTATTTTTTATTACAGTTATGTTTACTAAGCTTAGCTTTACTAAACTTAGTTAGCAACCTCCCCCCTACAACCACCACCTAGCAGTGAGACCTGCTAAATTAGAAGTTCCTTTTAGTGTCTCTGAAAATGCGCCTTATAATCCAGTGTGCCCTATGTATAAAAATAGACCAGAAAATAAACTTTTGTTGTTAAGGTGCCTTATAATCCAGATCGCCTTATAGTGCGAAACAATTGGTAAATAATTTTTCCAGGTAACTTTTATCTTGCTCCTGAATAGCACTGTAAATTTGACACTTCCTTCTGGGTTCAGCTATTTTTGCAAATATTTCTTTGACAATGAGTGTAGATATATTTTACTGTTCCTAAAGGCCTAAAAGAGGTGAAAACAAAACCGTTTCTGATTCAGTCTCACTGAACTCAACCTCGTCTTTAATTGTTTGATGTGATTGCCTCTGGCATTCGAACCTGAGCAGCGCGGCAAGCTTGAGGAAATGAGTAGTGGTGTTGTTGTATGGCTGAAGCAGTGTGTGTATATGTGTGTGTGTGTGTATCAGGAAGGAGGCTTTCATCTTGTGTCTCTGCGTTCTTGTTTACTGCTTGGGTCGGTGTGTGTAATAAGCGTGGGTTCGCGCGAGGACAGAAATTGGTCATAGCAGGCTCACATTTTCCACTTGAGATGGAGACTCATGGCAGTGGCAGCGAGAGCAGAGCTGCTTAGCTGAGCTCTAATAACCGCCTGCAATAGAGAGTGTGTTTAATAAAACACATGAAACAGGGTGCAGTTGATTACAGGTCCGCTTGATCATCCAAAAAGCCAGATTCTTCATCGGCTAATCATTCGGCCAATCTCAGGAAGGACAAGGAACCAGGCAACCAGGAAGGACAAGGTAGTGGGAAACTCTTGCTGTGTGTGGGTGAACATTATCCTGATAAAAAATGCTTGGAAAAAATTTGGAAGCCCTGCCATAATGAGAACATAGGAAGCAAGATCAGTCTATCACCTAAAAACTTGATTCTTGACTCAGCTAATCCCCAATCTCAGACCCACTAAATAACATAATAGGCATTAGATTATGGTACTTTAAACTTGCCGTAAAACATTTCTGATATGTGTGGGTTAGCATTATCCTGCTGAAAAATGCCAGTTGAAGTTAGAATTCTGATACTCCCTCTACTAGTCTGAGTGATGCACTTTTGAGAGGGCAATCCAGTTACTCTGCTGATACTCACTGTACTGAGCTGCGTGATGGACTCTCATGGGAGGTATCTGATTAGTGTTCTGATACTCTCTTTACTAGGCTGAGTGATGTACTCTCAAGAGGGGTACATGGTTAGTGTTGTGTTTATCACTGCAGCATTTTTTTTTTACTGATTCTCAACTCAACTAATCCCCAATCCCAGACCTACTAAATAACATAAATAACATCATAGGTAATTGGATTGTAGTACTTATAAAGCATTTTTAGACCCAATCTCCATCTGCTGCACTGGTAATGTACAGTCAATAACAGCATAGCAGCATATTTTCATATCTTCTTCAAATTCAGTCACCAAAAAGCCTGATTGATGATGTCAGACGTACTAAATAACGTAAATAACACTATAGGTCATTGGATAGGTCATTGGTACTTTAAACTTTAAACTCTTGCTGTATGTGGGTGAGCATTATCCTGATGAAAAATGAAAGTTGGAAGCCCTGAAAAAGATACTGGAACTGAGTGATGTACTCTTGAGAGGGGTATCTGGTTAATGGTCTGATACTCACTTTACTAGATTGAGTGATGTACTTTTTAGAGGGGTACATGGTAAGTGTTGTGTTGCTTACTGTATTGGGGTGGCAGCATATTTAGTTACGTACGTTAGGTCTACTTCAAATTGAGTAAACTGTTAATTATAATGTAGACATACATTGTAATAAACTTTATTCTTTAAAGTGTTCTCAATTGAAACTTTATTTTGGTAACTAAAAGTGGGTCTTCTGTGGCATTGTGCAAGAAAACCCCTCACAGGGAGGATAAATGGATTACATGGTTGTTGAGTTTTTCTTTTACAGAATGTTATGTAATGGTTTAAGACTTTACTCTGCCGCTGACAGAAGCCACATTCCTCAGGTGTGATACACAGCCTGTTCCCTCCCTCGCCATCACAGGTTCCCTGCTCCATTTGCAGTGTGAGTGATGGAGCGATTCCCCTGTCGTCCTCTCTCTCTCTCTCTCTCTCTCTCTCTCTCTCTCTCGCGCGTCCTCTTGCAGTTGATGGTGGAGCATGCACGCCAGCTCAGGGTGGTGTGTTGTATGCAATGGTTGTGAGTTGACCCGTGTGATGTAGCTCGGAGGGTGTAGCGGAGCAGGCAGTGGAGAGGTGGTGCGGGCGGAGCGAGCTCAGGGCTATGCACTTTCTTCATGCCTCAGCACTTCAGCAGCTTAAAGACCTTCACGCTGCCCAGGCCTCAGCCAGAGAGTGTGACAAACAACACAGGCTTCAGGCGCACAGTTGACCTGCTTACTATAGCATCTTTAGCATGTTAACCCCTTAAACTGCTGCTTAATTATACAGTTATCAAAGTTCTCTATTAGTACAAGATTACTTTTAGCTGTGTAGAGGTGGAGTACTCTCTTTTTACTGCAGGAGGTCTGGAAAATTTATAAAGAAGTCTCACTATACATAAAAAAGATGGGATGAGCTATTTTACCTTGTGCAAGTGTTCGTACTTCTATATATCGCTATGCAATTCCACCTTCAATATACAAGTTGGTGTTGGCTATGTTGTCCAGGTGGAATGTAGTGATCTTTGGGTGAGATGTCAACCGTGCAGCTTGATTTAGGGTGGGCCAGTGTGTCTTTGCTATCGTAATGACAGGAAAAGTACACATTGTGCAGCGTGATATGCACACAAGGCATGTTCTAATTATCTTTAATAATCCCGGGTGTGTTTTGGGCATGACGTGAAGTAAACCAATCAGCGTGCCACTTGGCATTCTCTTGAAAAGTTGGGTTTGTGCACTGCTGCCTGTGTTGCCAAGATAGCAATGAACGTCTGGCAGTTGACTGTTGTCTGGGTTGTAATTCCACCAGTGGCGCACGTGTTTTCCGTTGCCAAGATAGTAATACGCCGGAAATTTACCTGAACACACCTCATTTTGAGACCACCACGTCCATTAGTGTAGATATACTCACAAGCACCACAATCTATACTGCTATACAACACAGGTAAAAGGCGTGAAATGTTTGGTTTTATGTTTTTTGGATACAATCTGGGTTAGCACCCGAACATCCCTTTCAGACAGCTTCCTCTTACAGTGTCCACAGTTAATCCTGTTGGATGTGGTTGGTTCTTCTTGGTGGTATGCTGACATTACCCTGGATACCGTGGCTCTTGATACATCACAAAGACTTGCTGTCTTGGTCACAGCAAGACGTGCACCAACAATTTGTCCTCTTTTGAACTCTGGTATGTCACCCATAATGTTGTGTGCATTGCAATATTTTGAGTAAAACTGTGCTCTTATCCTGCTAATTGAACCTTCACACTCTGCTCTTACTGGTGCAATGTGCAAGTAATGAAGATTGAACACCAGGCTGCTCCAATTTAGCCATGAAACCTCCCACACTAAAATGACAGGTGTTTCAGTTTCATTGTCCTACCCCTGTATATGGTCACAATGTGGAACCCATGGAACCCAAATCATCTGATTCACAGGTGGGCTGCCCATACAGGCCAAATATGGGTATGTTATCTGGATAATAACACCCAAACTCCTGCCCAAAGTTCTTCCACTTACTATAGTCCACTTCCATATTATCATATTATATATTCATCTCTATACACAACATAGACACTGAACTCTGATGTCCAGCCATGGTCCTGGTTGATCTGTTGTCATGTCCTGTACATTTCCAGTGGTATCCTGCTCTACTACAGCACCTTCAGCTCAGCAGGAGCTTGGTAATTAGGTGGTAAGCTGGATCAGGTGTGTTGAGAGCAGGGTAATCACTCATGTGCAGGGAAGTAGGTCCTCCAGGACTAAGGTTTGGAACCACTGGCACAAAAGAAAGAACATGCACTGTATTATTAAAGAGACAGTGCTGTCAGAAGAACTGAGAACCAGGTTAGGCTCCGTTCTCTCCTGGAAATCTGATCACAAGTGGTCAGAACGATATTTAGCCATTTACAGCTGGCTGCATTGTCTCTAGTGGCCACTTAGGATCGGATGTCCTGCCTGCATGAAGGGTAACATCCACAACTGCTGCCCTGGTCTCTACAGTCACTGCATTTGCTGTCTGAAAAAAAAAAACGGCCACACTTACAGCTTATTTAGTCCCTGTAGAAGAAGTGTCGCCAAAGGAGTAGAACATTCTGGAAGAGATGAATATGAATCTGTAGGTACCATGATTTCCAGTTGTGTGTAAACTGATCATGAAGTGTTACATCAGATGGTCGCTTGGGAACTCCCACACTTGTATAGGCTGTGAGGTATTATCTTGTGAGTGATGTAAAACACTGAGCTGTGTGCCCAATGCAAGGTGATCAAGTTCTCTGCACAAAATCACTCTTAAATAAAAAAGATCTCACAAGCTCTTTGCTTACCAGTTTCTGTCCCTTTTAGAATGAGCCATTTAGGGGCTCTGTCACTTTTATGCAAATGAGCTGTCCCTGACTACGCCATGTTTATGATTCGTGTTTACCACATGTTAGTGTTAGCCCTGGCTGGATTACTGACAAGCGCCCAGGAGCCCTTAGAGTCATCCCATTTTGCGATGCCTATCAACATTTATGATACAAAATATATTTGTATTCCCGAGAGCCCTCCATTTTAAGGGTCCTCTGACTATTAAGGGACTTTGACCCCAGGGCCTCTTGGGGGCCCTAGCCATGCTTTTGGGGGCCCTCGCCATGCTTCTGAGCCCTAGCCATGCTTTTGGGCCCCTTATAAAAATCGATGAGGCATTGTGGCACTGCTCTGACTTCGACTTCTGGCTATTAGGGGTCTTAGGAAAGAGAGGGGCCTATTTTTAGAGGGCCCTGGTTATGAGAGGGGGCCCTAGAGAAGAGCAGGGCATACCATTAGAGGGCCCTTGATCATAAAAGTCATTTACCAGGGGGGCCTGTGCATTTACCGGGGGCCCAGACTATCCTTAATTAGTACTTGGTGTTAGCTTGTGCTAAATGACAAAAAAAATCAAACAAGTTTATGTTTATGCTTAACTGTGATAGTAGCACAAAATTCTTTAATTATTTGAAAGTGTTACATCTCCCTCATCTGCTGTCTTAACAGAGACAGTAGGTACAGATCCCTCCCTCGGAAGAAGTCTGCTGGCTAATCCTGCTGTGTACAGTCCGTGGTTCTCAACCAGCAGACCACAATGGCGTTTCTTCAGCTGATAGAAGCAAATTACTCCTGACACCAAACACTTTGCTGATTCACAGAAAACAGTTGAATGAATTTTTTTGGTGTTTGTAGGGGCAGTCGAGACTCAAGTGGAAATACAAAAGCATGCAAAAAGTGAGTTTTGCGTAGTACTGTATATCCCTTTTAAATTGTGCTTATCTAATTTGGATTGGAGAACTGTTTTGTATGTAAGAACTCAAATTTTCCCCTGTTTTCACATATGTATGTATATAGCCATGTCTATTTGTGCATCATTTCTAAAAATTAAAACAAACAAGAAAAAATTGGGCGGAATTGGTGACCCGAAAATGACTGGAAAATGACTAGAATGTAAATAGAATATCAATATAATCCATTGCGTACCTAGCCTACTACACAAACAAATACCACTGCATATATTACTTTTATACTTACATTTGAACTGCACAGCGAATTCAAGAGTTATTCGAGGCTAATCTTTGACTGGAAGGGTAAACAAGAGCATGCTGCTTGGGATATCACTCACTGAAGCAGGTGTGTGTGTGTGTGTGTGTGTGTGTGTGCATGTCACCTAGTCCTCATTCCACCCAACGTAAAGATGCAAATGAGTGCCCCCTCAAATGTAAATGAATGTAAATTGAGGATGGTGTTGGATGGAGGTGCATGCTTGCGGCGAATCATTAGAAACAGATAAAGGAAGGTGTTAAATCTGAGGGTCCAGCCTGCAGGGAGCAGAGAGAACTCCAGGGCTTTCTCAGTCTTCATGGTTTGTGATATTTTTCCAGAAATTCGATGGGGTTTTTTATGTGTATTGAGGATTTTGCAGTGTTGTGGAAATGCTGGTGAAATGAACAGCAGGGGCTTTAAAATGAGACGCGCTCCTGTTTTGTCTGATGAGAAAATGCATCAAAGCAAGCGCTTGACATTTTAATTTTAATGGTGTGTGACTTTATTACGAGATTAAGTTGCATCTGTTCAGAATTAGGCGACATCTTGTTTTTCCATCCATTAGATTAAAGACAATGCCAATTATCCATTGATTTAATTCTGCACTGTTTGTAAAAATGTAAATAGATTTAAGTTGTTTTATGGACTGTATGAATTATTGAATTATTTCTGCTAACAATATTATATTTTAGTCTTCCATAGTTCTATTACTGTGCTTTTTGTTTGTAGTATTTCCTCTTCTCTTGGTCCTTTCTGTTCCTGTCTTTGTGTTTTTGCTCGTCTACCCTAGTCTGCTTGAGTTCATAGCCATGTTCTCTGCAGCACTTGGCTCTGTTTTGTTCCCCACCTTATCATTAGTGTTTCCAACTGTGTGTCTCATTTGTGATCCTGCTCCTCGTTATCTTCTCCAGGTGTTTCTTGTCTGTCTGTGTATATATATACCCCATGTTTTCCTTTGTTCTCTGTTGTGCTTTTCGAGCCACAGTTCTGCTTTATTTGTTCCTGTCGAGTTATTGTTTTTTTTTTACTTCTTTTTTTTTGTTTCTTTGACTTCTTTGATTTGTTAGTCCTTGCTGTTGTTTATAGTCATTGTTTTGCTTCTTTGTTTGATTTGGATATGGCTACAAATAAAACCAACACGCACTTGGATCTTGCCTCTGATGTGTTACAGCTGTAGACTGAATTTACTGAGCAGGTTATTTTTAAGGGTGTAGGAGCTCTATCGTGCTATTTGCTATCTTACACCCCGTCAACAGCCTAATTTCTCGCCTTGCACCCTCCTTGGTAAAGTAACATCAGATTTTAGGAATAAATCTACATCTACTGATGTTTGGTGGACTCTAAGTGAGGTGTGTTCAGGTAAATTTCTAGGGTGTTGCTTTTTTTATACAGGTAAATACAGGTGTGCCACCCCCCGCTCGTTAAACACACACACACATGGACACGCTGCAAACGCGACTTTTAACTCAACAATAAGCGGAATAAGAATAAAATAACATAACTGTTTCCTTAAATGAGCTACTAGTACCCTCTGCCGAGACACACAAAAGCTCCAGGCTGTTAAGATACCAACGTGCCAAAGTCAGAACTCACCTGGATCTTAAAGGAAAGAGACAGGCAAGAGACACAATGATTGGTTTATTTTACATTACGCCCAAAACACACCCATGATTAATTAAGAGAGTTAACACATGCCTTTTGCCGTACAAGGCGTATTTTTTGCCCTGAATCAAGCTGTGCTATAGATCGCTAAAATAATACAAATAATGCAGATTAAATTTACAATAATCAAGTAAAAATACAATACTCTGCTGTTTTTAGCAGTTATTTCAAGTCCCATAAGACCAGGCTTCAGTTTCTTTGAGATGGAGAGAGCAAATATTCAAAACTGATGGTTAAGCTACAGTTTCTTATATAAAACATAGTTGAATTTACTGATAAAAACTTGTATATAGCTCATAAATAGTTTGTAGCGTTTGGCTCAATAATGCACAAGGATAGATACCTGATTCTTTGGCTTGTTTTAGCTACTGTGTCACAATGCCATTGACTATCCACCTGCTCACTACGTGTCCAGCCAGCTGATTGGCTCTTTTTGTTGAAGGCTAAGGTTGTATTTGTAAACAGACACCATGTTGAGAGCTCCAGTTGAGATTTCAACCAGTGTTTTGGTAATGTCTTTTATTACAGTAAAAAAAAAATACCATAACATGAAAAAAAATGAGTAATGGGATTAAAATGTAACTTAATATTAAGTTCCATCAGTTTCTGTCAATAATGTAGTTTTCTTATATATATATATATATATATATATATATATATATATATATATATATATTTTTTTTTTTTTTTTTTTTTTTTTGCCACATGTGTTGACATTGCTACAGTTTTACTACACACATCTTGAGACACACACTCACAAACACTCACAGTCTCCTGTCAACTTCTACTCATATAGCCAGAATACCAGAGGGCCTGTGTGTGTGTGTGTGTGTGTGTGTGTGCGTGTGTGTGCATGTGTGTGTGTGTGCATATGTGTGTATGTGTGTGTGTGTGTATATATGTGTGTGTGTGTGTAAGGCACAGTGAGAAAGGAAAAGAGGGGGGCTATTGTGTTTGGCACTATTTTTAGGATGAGAACAGATTTCAAAGTAGCTTCAGCAAATTCTCCCTCCCAAACCCCCAAAACTGACACAATCCCAGCCCGTGCGAATGCCTGTGCGTGTGTGTGTAGTGTGTGTGTGTGTAGTGTGTGTGTCGGATGTTTGCAGAGCCTCTCCTCAGACTCCAGTGCACAGCAGAATTATTTTGGGGTAAAATCTGACTCACAGGGGTTTATGATGACAAATGTAACCTAATTTCGTTAATCTTTCACACAACAGAGCTGTTTGGAGGCATGCACTGATTATCTAACTGTACCCATTCTGTTGGTTTAATCATGGGTTTATCCTGCTTACATTACCCACAAATCTTAACCCTGAAGGAAAATGTGCGTGATGTTGTGGGTTTGTCACTGAGGACAGTGTTCTGACTGTAGGAAAATATTTCAGAAATTCAGGGCTGCAGTCAGTTCGGCTGCTTATAGTAGCTTATAGCTTATAGTATACATAATATGTTATAACATGTATAGTGTTGCCTTCACTTGTGTTTTCAGATACAGGGGTTGGACGATAAAACTGAAACACCTGGTTTTAGACCATAATAATTTATTGTGGTGACGGACAGTTCTGGTGGAAACAGGAGAGTTGAGGTGCACATTGAATTCTGCTGTGATTTGATCAGCCGTGGTTTTATTATGTTCTTTGGATACAATCCGGGGTAGCACCCGAACATCCCTTTCAGACAGCTTCCTCTTACAGCGTCCACAGTTAATCCTGTTGGATGTGGTTGGTCCTTCTTGGTGGTATGCTGACGTTACCCTGGATACCGTGGCTCTTCATATATCACAAAGACTTGCTGTCTTGGTCACAGATGCTCCAGCAAGACGTGCACCAACAATTTGTCCTCTTTTGAACTCTGGTATGTCACCCATAATGTTGTGTGCATTGCAATATTTTGAGCAGAACTGTTCTCTTACCCTGCTAATTGAACCTTCACACTCTGCTCTTACTGGTGTAATAATGTGCAATTAATGAAGATTGGCCAACAGGCTGCACCAATTTAGCCATGAAGCCTCCCACACTAAAATGACAGGTGTTTCAGTTTCATTGTCCAACCCCTGTATATTTCTATTGTAAATTACAAATGTCTGTTTTAACCCTTGTGTGGTGTTCATATTTTTGTTACTCGTTTACTTTGTTACTTGTATTTAATTCAGCAAAATTAAGCAATTTTACATTAAAATGCTTTACACATGCTTGCTTCACCTAAATTGCAAGCAATATGAACAGCTAACATGGTTAATATTTGCCCTTTACCTTTATTATGTTACATTTCTTTCAAAAAGTGCTACTTTTTTTATTAGTTTTTTTTTATAAAATGTAAAAGAAAATGAATTTAACTAAAGATATGAGTAGAAAATTTGTTTAGTTTCAAATTTACAATGAAGCAATGTTTATTAGCCCTTGGCCAAACATACTGTATGTAATATAAATGTGTGTGTGTGGGGGGGTGTACAGTGTGTGTTTATCGAAAAAGTGTTTTGATATATGTTTTACACAAAAAATGAGCCAATGCCAATGAGTTTGAGTTAGAAAAAATATATTTTTTTTATCATTTGATGAAAAATGAAAACGGGTCCCACAGACCCGAACACCACACAAGGGTTAAAGAACAATTAGTGTCATAATGTATTTATTTGTGCCAAAATCTACAAAACATTGAAGTTGAATTACTATTTTTATCATACAGTCGAATTTAGTAATCTTTTTCCACAGTAAATTATATAATTGTCCATTTTGATTGCCTTTACCATACTGTAAACTTTACAAGACTTTACAACTTTACAAGACTTTACAAATGATTGAGGCTGTTTTAGGTGCTTTTACACCATTTTTTATCCAAATATTATGGGATGTTGTTATCCAAGGTTGTCTGTATGCCACAATGTCTGTTTGTTTTACGGCCCAAACCGACCAAGCAGAAAATCGATGTGTGTCTATAAGTGTCTGCTTTATCGATGGCAAAGTGAAGACTCAACAGGAGTGCTCTCTCTCTCTCTCTCTCTCTTTCTCATTGTCTCTCTTTTTCTCTTGTTCTCTCTCTCTCTCTCTCACTTCTCTGTTTAGTATCCTAAATTACAGTAGAGGAATGAAGAAGAATGGAGGGATGGAGAAATGTTGAATAATGAATTTTGAATAATGGGTGTCTAGACGGCGTGGCATGGTGGCATTCACTGCCTCAGATAGCTAATTTATCTTTGACTGTGCTCAGTGCTTACGCTCAGGCTGGAAAGCATTCATCAGTGAGTTATAGCAGGAGCTCCTTTTTTCCGATGGCCTCTGGGCCTGTGTTTGCATATTTTACAATTAAATATCACAAGCTTCCTCAAACAAAAGCTGCAGTCACTTCTGCTGCAAAGTGCCCGACGGTTAATCCTATGATTCTGGGCGAGTCTAACAAGCCCTCAAGCGATACATAGATAATAATAGAATAATATAGTTTGCTGATATGATTAGTTTATGTAGAATTCCTGTTGATTTATTGTTATCAGGCAAAGTATTATAAAAGGTTTGGTTTTAGATGTGGAACTAACTCGATTTATCATGTTAAACAGGCTAAAGATTCCCTACTTTAGGGGAAATACTCAAATAAATTTCTGTGTTTTGCATAAATTGCTGGGTTTCCGTTCCATTACAAAATTGCGTCAGGAAATAAATGTGAAATGTGAAAAAGCTGTGCATCCATTCAAAACACAAAGAGTAATGAATGAATTAGGAGCAACATTGAAACAAGAAGAATACCGTTTTATGGCTGGGTTTTATGGTTTGCAGTTCAGAGATGTTGGGCAACCCAACTCAAGCTCAAGTAGCATAAGTTTGGGAGTGCAAATGTACCAGAAAGTTCTTTAAGAGCAGAGCACAGTCAGTCTTCAGATGAGCTTCAGGTTCATCATTTCAGAATATTTAAAGCAGCAATTGAACAGCTGTGTGTCATGATCAGACGGCAGAGCTGTAGGTCTGTATAGTCATTTTTTTAGTAAAAGAAATAAAGAAATGTATGGCTTGATGCATAATTTCTCTGTGTTTGGTGCCTAGTAATTTCTCAGGTAAACATATGTAGATAAAAAAAACTTTCCGAACAGTCCTAAAATAAGTGGAAAAACAACTGAATTAAGTTGTCAATCTTTATTAAAAGTCTCTTGATAATCTACTGAAAGTCCAGATGCTGCTACATCACTGATATATTGATGGTGAATATTGAAGTTACTGAGAGTCTAATTAATGCCTATTTCTTTTAAAAATGACTCAAAATAAAGTGTTACCAAAATGTTTTGCATGTTCAAAATTAGCAACATTAGCATTTGCATGGTGAATGGAAGTAACCTTAAGCATTAATGTAATGTGTAATGGGACATGCACAGATGTGTAATGAATACGGATGTTCAAAACCAATCAATCAGTAAACAACAGCCAGAGGGAAACCACATACCATAGATGGGAAACAGTCTAGGGGTCATACAGGAGATTGCAAAATCGAAGGGCAGGCAAAAATCAGAGTCGGTAAACAAAAACAAGGTCATAACGAGAGGCAAAAAACAGACAAGAAATAACGCTTTGTAATATGTGGAAACCAGACAGTACTCAGCAAGGTGTGTGTGTGTGGAATAAGGGTGTACTTATAGTGAGGTGAACAGGTGAAATCAATACTCCGGTGATTGGCTTTCTGATTGTGGCATGTGCAGTGTCAGGTGATTGAGTTAGGGGGTTATGTCAGTGTGTGGTGCATTCTGGGTATTGTAGTCTGGAGGCTGATGATCACAGGTAGAGCTGAGTGTGGGAGTGACAGGAGTGCTTTCAGCACCAGGCATAACACCATATATTGGCTAGGAATTCTACTGTGCCTAATTAGTCAATATATTAGATGGACATACAGCATATAGAATAGTATTAATATAGAATATACAGTCAACTTAATTTTTGGTTAAATTTTTGATACACATATGAAACACTCACTTGCCATATATTCTTTACTTTATCTCACACAGTGCTGTGCTGTTCCTCTTGGGAAATTGAAGATGAGGGAAGGTATGAGGGAGTCTCAGTGAGAAGCTGTTAATTGGTGTTTGTGACGGTGTTAAGGAATGTGTAATGTTGCTATTTTTGGTTATTTTAGCAGAATAGTGTGAAATGTTGCATTGACTCACGCAGGTCCATTATAAACAATACTGTGCATCTCAGATTCACCAATTCACATGAAAATAAAAGTAGAATCCATTCCTAACATCAACATCAAGATCTTAATCTTAAAAAATAAAGGTTATAGAATAGAATAAATATTTTTGTTTCCGTAAATAAGGTTTGTTATAAAAGATATATAGGTGGGGGTCAGAGTCGTCCAGCAGGCTTAGCGCTGCCACAATGATCAGGAAATCGCTGATTCGAATCCTGTTCATGTAGCTTGCCATTGGCTACCAGAGACCTGAGAGAGCACAATTGGGTGAGTAGATGGCACTCTCTCCCCACATCACTCTAAAGGGTGATTCCCGCAGCACAATGCGTCTGTGAGCTGATGTATCAGAACCGAGCGCGCTGGCTTCACATGTATCGGAGGAGGCTTGTGCTAGTCTTCACCCTCCTGGTGTTGGGGCATTACTGAGTGGGTTGGATAATTAGCCATAAAAATTGGGGAAAAAAAATATTTAAAAAGAGATATAGGTATAAAGAACCTAAAGATAAAGATAAGTAAGTACAGTGGGTTCCCTGTGCCCAAAGATTCAGGGTAGACAAAAAAATATAAAAAAAGATGGGTAGATGAATGGATGGATGGTTCTTTGTAAAACCAAACATCATTCTTTATGATATTTCTCTAAAAGCACTTTTATTTTTTTATTATTATTATCATTATAAGTGCTGGTCAGTACCTCTACAGAGCATTGTGTAGAACAGTACTATCTGTCTGTATTGATCAGTGAAGGGCTTTCTCCTAGGTTTTTGGAGTGAACATTACTGTAAGAATTTGATTGCATTCAGAGATAAGAGTCTTTGTCACAAAGCCCCCAAGGTGTACTTTTCCCGTCGTTATGATAGCAATGATACATTGACACTCCCTAAATCTATAGATCACCTATAGATTACTAAAATAGGGCCCATGGGGTCAGTTTCCTAAATGGATTAAGTTAGTTGTAGACTATATTTTACTTTTTACTTTTCTTTTCAATGGAAATAGAAATAGAAAATCTCTTTTTAAAATGCAAAGCTGCCCCAAAGTACAGTATAGGTAGTCCAATCAAGCCAAGATAAACTCTCATTAGCTAGTTATCCAGGCCTTGATGTAAATTTGATGGTTTCTTCAGGAACGCAGAACTGGTCCAGTGCTGTTTAAAATGTGGGCTGATAAGTCGCCTCCTGGGAGGAAAGCTGGAGAGGCCTTTTCCCTTCCGCAGCCCCAGTAAGTGACCCCACTGAGGGTTTAATGTACTGACACGAGTAGATGTGACTGAGCAACCCTGCGAGACCCAGCGAGGGCCGCAGAGAGCGCGGGATTTGGCAATTACAGGGAGCACTCTGACTTGGCTGGAATCCCCACATGAGTCTGTGAGTGTGATGGAACTGTGCCCAGTGACTCAACCTTTAAGTGTGTGCCAAAGCCCACAAACAGCAGCTATATCATTCATTAGCTCTCACTCCACACAAATCCAAATAAGCAGATTAGATGGGCTCTGATACGCACACCCGCTCCGTTAATGCGTTATCTAGCTTGTTTAAAGAAATCCCCCCTTTGTTTCCAATTAGCTCGTTTCACTGTCTGCCTGTTGTGAAAACCTTGGTAAAGATTTCATAAGGGTGATGAAGGATGCACGATTTCTACAGTATTGATGCTTTTTGCTGTAAGGATTGATTTCTTGTCTACAAAATGTGCTTTAAATCAAACTTTTTAACTGCTTTTCATGTATTTTTTATTCTCCCTGTCAATCGAGTGCTATTCAACTCCCAAGACTTGGATCAGTGTGTAGAGCAAAATCAATAGTATTGAATTATCTCTTACAAAGTTCTTACGGATTGGATCTGGATTAACTGGATCCCTCTGCAGGAATGTCTCCTAAATCTAAAATCCAAATCATAACAGATGGAGTTTAGAAAAACACCGCTAAAAGTTTGCAAGGAGGACCACCCCTGAAGCACTCCTTGTATCTCCTTGTAAGCTTTAGTGACAGTTCTACAATGTTGGGAGTTATGTTAATGCTACGTCCTCCTTCAGTCCTGTTTTTTGGTCCTGTTTGATGGTTGCCCAAGCCATTGGCTCCATCCCTACCATCAGTGTTGGGCAAGATCTGTGAGGGTCCCAATGTTACAAGGCCTTTTAACCTTTTAAAAGTTTGTGTAAAAGATTTAGGAAAAGTTCTACTAGGAGACTCAAAGGCTCTAATGTTACCTGTAGCCTGCAACTGTCTCTAAAGCCCTATAATTACACTAGAAACAACAAGGAAAGACTAGAAACATCTAGAAACGTGAGGTTTTGAAAATAGTAAATTCAGGTGTATTTAAGGTTTACAACAATAAAGGTATACCCAAGCATTCTATCTAAAGATGGGTGTAATGTAATTAAAATTTACACTCTTAAACATAACCTTCCTTTAAAATATTTTGAACCATTTAGAATCATATTCAGTTCAGCATGGAAGATTCATAAAAATGAGCTGATGTTCCCATACATATGTGTCAAAAACTAAATGGAATTTAATTGAAGATTAACCAACTAAAAGCACTGTATGTTTTCAGAAGTCAATTAATGTTTTCTCGCTGTTTACTAGATCTCTAGTCTCTTTGTGCATTTAAAAAACGTATGGCTCTACAACTGAAAAAAAAACAAAGTGGCTCAAACTAAAAAACAACACTATTCCTAACCAGCAACAATGTTTGTGCTAAAATGAAAATAACTGAAAATAAATGTGGATGTTGTTCTATTCCTTTCTCAGAAATAGGTCAAAATAAGGTTTAACAACAATAATCAACAATTGTATCAACAATTTGTTACCTCAAAACCTAGCCAATGCTAACATAGCTAAAGCTAACATCGCTAATTGGCTGCCATGACATTTTTCTCTCTTATGTGCATGTAAGAATTTGGGAGGCAGAGCATCTGAAGGACCATGATAAAGGGTGGTTTATTGTTTTGCTGTTTTGGTGTTGAGTTGTAATATCAATAGTCACCCTTCAGAATCGTATACATCACCGTTAATTAAAGAGTGAGCCTTTTCAGGCATGGCTTTATCAAACAAAAACACTCCTTCCAAAAGGTTCACAATCGTTTCATCTCAACTGAACCTACTGAGAACACAGCACGACAGTGCAAACTCCAGATAAGTTGATTTAAGACTGGTGATTGGGCACAGTCTAAAACATGCAGGCTTCTATTGCCAATTTTTCAATCCAGGTACCCCCAACCGTAGGTAGCATATGGCGCAGCTGGGTGTCAAACCTGAGTCACAGCGGTACGTGACTCACTTCTGCCACGGAAGCAATACTCCTTCAGCATTAACACTGAAATACATTTTAATACCTTAAACCGTAATTCAGTGAATCTGCTTAGCGGGTCTTGTGCCAAGGCATCCATCCACCGCTGCACCGTAGGGAATTGCTCATAGCATGCTGCAAAGTGAAGTGATTCACAGTGAAGGGGTGGAGGGGTTCATACTGGTTCTATTTGATTTGTCCAGTCATGTAGGACTGCAGAGGGAGCCTGAGGCGAATATCACTTCTCGGGAAAGGACATTCGCTTTGCCGCAACTTTTAATTCCTCTTGCACCGGCTTGATATACAGCATTTATAAATCTGGGGTACTTCGCTTCTCTGTTGCAATTTAGCTCCCAGCTGCTCACTTCATTTCAGATTAGGGCCAGCCATTCAGACGCTCAGTAGAACTCCAAGTCCTGGGCGAATGTAGTGCGAGGAATAAAAATTCGCTGATGGTTTTGCAGAGTCTCCCGTTCTGTTTGTCTTATGATGGACTAACTGCCTTCGCGATAGCATCGGCGTGATGCCGAGATAAGCTCAGGACGGTTGGATTCAAGTGGCATTAGGCATTAGGCACAGGCGAGCTGACTGCTGAGGCGAGTTCTGCGATCCTTTTATACCTGGAATTAACGTTACGCAAGAAGCAGAGAAGCTGATAAGCGGCAGTATGTGTAATTCATCAATAGGCCTGTTCCATCCGCTTAGCCACACAATCGCTTTGGTAAGAGATGTGCGGCGCATAAACAGTGTATTAGCGTAGGACAATGGCTCTTTTAGCTCCCATCTCTTTCCAGATTCAATGTCATCTGCTGTTCTGCTGGCACGACAAATATCTCCGCCTTTTATGTAATCAGAAGGTCGCACGCCATCTAGCAGCTTTAATTTATTCAAAGTGAAATGACATGCTCGGTCTGTGCAGGCAGGCAGGCGCGAATGCTCTCTGGCTCTCTCGCACTCTCGCACAGAGGCTTCTTCCTGCAGGCATTTCAGAGACAGTTTACAGGCGCATCCTCTTGTCTCCTTGCATTATTCCATAGGTTTGATGTATCAGTATGTCCAGCGAGGTAAGTCACGGGCATATGGTACACGCTGCCCGCAAAGCACTCAACCGTTTCTGCGGTTTGCACGACTAAACAGCAACACGGCTTCGTCCTTGATGTTGATACAAATCCCTTTAGTCAACAGCTCTTCAGCCACAGTGTGGAGCACTTCAATGCTAATGCACATATCATGCAGTTTTCCATGGAATAACATGTAGAGTGCACAGCTGTTCTAATTACACACCTCCCCCTCGTTCCATCTCTCGCCCTCCATGGTTCCCACCCCCCATGCTGTTCCTCTCCATCTCTGTCACTCCGTACTCTAACTCTTTCTCTCTCTTTCTCTCTTTGTCTTTTTCTTTCTGAAGGTGTGTGGAAGACTGATCCCTCCTGAGTGAGGCGGTGGGGGTGCTCATGGCTACCGCACAAGGGCTGGGCTGGCTGGGCTTAGGCCTGGCTCTGCTGGCCCTCAGCGTGGTGTGCCAGAGCTGCCCGCCACGGTGCGAATGTGTGGCTCAGCTGCGCTCCGTGTCCTGCCAGCGCAAGCGCCTGTCCGGAGTGCCAGAGGGCATCCCCACAGAGACGCGGCTGCTGGACCTCAGTAGGAACCGGCTGCGCTGGGTGGCTCCGGGAGATCTGGCGCCGTACCCGCGGCTGGAGGAAGTGGACCTGAGCGAGAATCTCATCTCCACGCTGGAACCCAACGCCTTCGCCAGTCTCCAGGCCCTGCGCACGCTGCGTCTCAGGGGAAACCAGCTGAAGCTGGTGCCCATGGGCGCCTTCGCTCGCCTGTCGAACCTCACCACCCTGGACCTGAGCGAGAACAAGATTGTCATCCTGCTGGACTACACCTTTCAGGACCTGCGCAGCCTCAAACACTTGGAGGTCAGGACAACTCACCTTGAATTGTCGAAAGAAAGATCCTTGTAACGATGAAAGAAAATATCTTGTTCGAAGAAAGGGGAAAAGTTTGTATCTAGGTGATTCTCTAAGACGGGCCCATTTTGGATCATATTTTTTAAATGAAATTAGATAGTTAATTAGTTAAGCCTTTTAAAAAAACATTTTCTCATAATCATAATTTTTCAGTCAAACAGGTGAACGTTTTCCTGTTTTTACATTCATATTTTACCTAAAATTATGCATCAGCCTTAAGATTTGATTAAGCTTTCATATTTTTTTGACTGACCTTTTCAAGGATTTTTCCTAAATACAAACCTAAATACGAGCCTTTCCAATGTGACAGGGTTGAATGTTACCAGGTTAATTTTATGAGGTTGAATGTGACGGGGTTAAAAGTGAAACTGTGGAATGTGACTGGGTTTAATGTGACAGGGTTGAATGTAACAGAGTTGAGTGTGATGGGGTTGAATGTTATGAGGTTGAGTGTGAAACTGCGGAATGTGACAGGATTTAATGTGACAGGGTTGAGTGTAACAGGGTTGTATGTGATAGAATTTTATTTGATTGGCGTGAGTGTGACAGGGTTAGAAGCAATAGGACTCATTTTGATGGGGTGAGATGGTTAAATGTGAAAAGGTGAGGGTGTTAAATTTGATGGGTTGAGTGTAACAGGGTTGAATGTAAGAGGGTTGAAAGTGATAGAGTTAAATGTGAAACTGTGGTATGTGACTGGATTTAATGCGACAATGTGGAATGTGTAAGGGCTGAGTGTGAAGGGGTTAAATTTGACAGGGTTAAATGTAACAGGGTTGAGTGTGATGGGGTTGAATGTGACAGGGTTGAGTGTGACAGGATTGAATGTGACAGTATAGAATGTGATGGGGTTAAATTTGATTGGGTTGAACTTTACAGAATTAAATGTGAGAGGGTTGAATGTGACAGTGTTAAACGTGACAGTGTTGAATGTGATTGGGTTCATTTAGGTAAAATAGACATACATATGTTTACATTAAGGGCAAAAATCAGGTATTAATTCCAATTTGTATTTGTTTATCTGAAATGTAATGATAAGCTATCTGCTATCTGCTACTAGACAACAAAATTTTGTTGTAAAATGCAAAGACACTTACTTATTTTAAGTAAGGAGTTTAAAATGCATTGAATCGAAAATCTTGGAAGTAAGAACTTATGAGGACTTTTTCTGTCCTTTGTCTCCCATTTCTACAGGTTGGCGACAATGACTTGGTGTACATTTCCCACAAGGCTTTCTCAGGGTTGGTGGGTTTGGAGGACCTGACGATAGAGCGATGCAACCTGACTTCCATCTCTGGCCAAACACTGTCCTACTTGCGCAACCTGGTCACGCTTCGACTGCGTCATCTCAGCATCTCTGCCCTGGAGGACCAAAATTTCCGCAAGCTGTCTGCTCTCAGGGGGCTAGAGATCGACAACTGGCCGTACCTTGAGTACATCTCCCCTCTCAGCTTCCAAGGCCTGAACCTGTCATGGCTGTCCATCACTTACACCAACATCACTGCCGTTCCTTCTGCATCCTTCCGCAACCTCGCTTACCTGACGTCACTGAACCTGTCGTACAACCCAATATCTGTGCTGGAACCATGGGCATTCAAGGATCTAATAAGGCTAAAAGAGCTGCATATGGTCAGCACTAACCTGCAGACTGTGGAGCCTCATGCTTTGGGTGGTCTGAGACAGATCCGAGTTCTTAACCTGTCCAACAACGAGCTGATCACTCTGGAGGAGCGCTCCTTCCACTCCGTCAACAGCCTTGAGACCTTGCGAGTTGACGGGAACCCTCTTTCTTGCGATTGCCGGCTTCTCTGGATCCTGCAGCGCAGACGCACCCTGAACTTTGATGGCAACATGCCTGTTTGCGCTGGCCCCCCTGAGGTGCAGGGCAACATGCTAAGCAGTTTTACGGATTCAGCACTGTTTGATTACTTCACCTGTCAGAAGCCCAAGATACGCAACCGGAAGCTTCAGCAAGTGACGGCAAGGGAGGGACAGTCTGTGTCCTTCTTGTGTCGTGCTGAGGGAGAACCAGCGCCTGCCATCATCTGGATCTCACCGCAGCGGAGACGGATCACCTCGAAGAGCAGCGGCAGGATCACAGTCTTGCCGGGTGGGACGCTGGAGATCCGTTACGCCCAGGTGACTGACAGCGGCACGTACATCTGCATCGCCAGCAACGCGGGTGGCAACGACACCTACTTCGCCACGCTGACGGTGAAAGGTCAGCCACTGGACTCGGCGCTGTTCGCCAACCGCTCGCTGTACGCGGTGGACTTCAACGACACGGGTCTGAACAGCACACGTGTCTTTCTTAAGTTCACTCTGGACCTCACCACCATCCTGGTGTCCACGGCCATGGGCTGCATCACCTTCCTGGGAGTGGTGCTCTTCTGTTTCCTGCTGTTGTTCGTGTGGAGCCGCGGAAGAGGCCAACGCAAGAACAACTTCACAGTGGAGTACTCTTTCAGGAAGACGGAGGGACCCACCACCAGTGGGACCTCCGGAGGGACCCGCAAGTTTAATATGAAGATGATATGAAACAACGCAGCCAGGGGCCCCCTGGGGGAGGCATGAACACCCAACACAAGCACACAGCGCTGACTCGCAGAAACACAAGCAGCAGAAACAAAACATCCAGAAGATCCCAGGTCAAGATTTGATCTTTGGGACTGATTAAGTGATTAAGCTTCCTTTGATCTCACTGCCTTGGGGAAAGGTATTAATAGTTTGAATGCAGCTGATGGTACAGTAATTACCGTAATTAATGTGACAGTAAGTCACTTTTTATAAATTGTTTGGATATTTGGTCATCTTTGAATTTCAAGCTTAATAAGATTTCCGTAAGTTTCCTTTTCCCTTTAGCTTGATTTGCTTTCGTGGTTGGATGGATGCTGCTGTCCTAGAGTGCAGAATTTTGAAGATTTTTGAAACACTCTTACAGTAAAAGTGCTAGAAAGGATTCTTTGAGTGATGCCATAGAGAAACCATGTTTGTAACCTTTTAAAGTCCTTTTAAAGAAGTTTAAAGAAATAGTTTACCAACATCATAAAGGTTCTACATTTACATCTTTAAAACAAATGGTTCTTCTATAGCACGGTATGTCAACCAATGTTCCTGGTTCCTGTTGGGGGGAAATCGCACAAGAATTGAGGAAATATCTTTTCAGATACGTATATAAAGATTTTCAACAAACATAAAATGTAAAATGTGACAGATATTATGAGTTAAAATATTTGTAAAAACTAAAACATACTTTATTTAGTTCAAGCTCGTCAAGCTCATAGTGCATAGTGCAGTCACATTCACAGCAAGCTGGTGGATTAAGTGTTAATATTAGTATTAATCTTATTGCAAATTGAGGTTTCCACATGAAAACACATTTATTTCACAAGAATTTAAAGCAGTTCAAGCCTATCAATCAATTTGATGGGCTGATAGGCTACAATTGATTGTTGTGCTGTATAGGGCAGTTTCCTAGACATGGATGAAGCCTAGTCTTGGATTTTTTTTATTATTGAAAGGAACACATAGTCTATGTCTGAGCCTCAAACCAATTCTATTTGCTTAGAGTTTAAATAGGTGATTATTTATATTTGTGTGTGCACTTTTGGGGAGGGCAATATTATATCGTATACAATATATCGTGACACAGAAATATCATGATATTAAAAATCCATATCGTGATAATAAAGATGTTCTGTCTTAAAAGTAGTCTATTATTTACTGTGAAGCTTTAGGTGTATTTATTGTATAATTGTTTTAGTTTACAGTTTATATGCATGCACTAAATATTCTGCAATATTATTTGCTGCTTTATATTATTGTATGCTATATTATTTATTTTGCCACATTATGATTATTCTGTTATACTATTATACTATATTCCTGAAATTAATGAATTATTTTAATTTTCTTATATCGCCAAGTATATGGTTATCGCAAAAATACCCTGAAATATTGTGATATTATTTTAGAGCCATATTGCCCACCCCTAGTGCACTATAGTTGTGCAAAAGTGAGGGGAAAAATGAAACCCTTCTCTACGGCATCCCTCAAAGAATCCTGTGTAGCACCTTTGTGTTTTAAAAGTGTAATACATCCAGGGACAGTACCACTAACCAAACTTGAACCCTATTTGTAAAATTAAATTTTAATATGCAGTAGTTTAAGAAAAAGCAGCATGCTGATGAACTATATAAACTCCTCATAACAAATACTGTAACTTTATTTAAATTAAACTATAAAAAATGATGAGCGTAGAGTATTTCCATAATGTTATTTTAAAATTAAACCACCCACACTGTACATGAACTGAACATCCCATCGCAGCTGAAGGGAGGGGGAAAAAAAGGTATTGAGACCAGAAGCTAAACGAGGAGCCATCCTTGCTTTTAATCACAATAAACATTTGGCCATTGCGCTGCTTAGCGAAGGCATTAGCAGTAATGAAAAAATAATCACTGATTCATCGTTTAGAGCTCTAAACGATGAGCGCTAAAGCTCGGCATTCTGCGATTAGGTGCTGTGTGAGTTGGGATTAGCACACCGGCCGCAACACTGCGAGCGCTCTGCTGCTAGTGTAGTACTGAACACGGTACTCAGGTAGCAGCACTGCGTCACAGTGGGTATTAAGCTAACGTGCAACCAGGACCTCAGGGTCTGGTTGGGAAGCCAAGCCGTGGGTACTGGCTGCACTATTAGTGGATGTACTGTGCTTAGGCCCGGAGGTGGAGGGCCGGTACGGGGGGTTTAACCCCTTCATATCCTCTCCACTGCCAGGTCTAAGCACATGCCGGCGACCCTTAAGCCTTCATGGGGGGAGGCTTCTCAGGGCGTCTGGGCCATTTGATGTCAGACACATGCTGTATGCATATACACATAGAAATACACATACACTTACACATACTCATATACTTATATACCCATATAAGCCATATGCACACATTATTTTTACCAAGCACAAAAAAAAATCTAAAAAGCTCCGCGAAATAAATCGATTATAGCTTTTATTAATAGCTACATATCGACAGGCGAGCATGCACAGTGTAGGGAATGCAGGGAAAGACATGTCAAAAAATGTCTAAGAAATGATATGTGAGATGCACAAGCAATTTTTTTCAGCACACACTTTCTCAAGCTAATGCTAACTGCTACACGCTAACTGCTGACTGTAAAGTAATTCATACTAAAAAAAAAAAAGAAAAAAAGAAACAGAGCGCATTTTATTTTTCTATTATTCCACTGTACAGACTATTTTTTTGTGTTGGATCAACAGACTTCAAAGCAATTAAATCTCGACTATTATGATTACTAATATTACGCTAATCGAACCGCATGTTTTGTCGTTCATGGTTGTTGCCTTAGCCTCGCCATGCGCATTTAATTCATTCATTCAATTACGTTAATTATGCCTATTCTTTGCAAGCCTCTTCGCAAGCAGTAACAGCGTCAAGTGCTGCAGTAACACAGATTTATTGCTGTTTGTTGCTCTTTTCAAAATATTTTTTTCACTGGATTTACAGGAAGATGTAATGTTATGTAGACACTTTTTTATCATTTTGATAAAAGATTCGACTGAAGCAGTAAAACGTATGTGATGATATTATAAACATGTCATAACACCATTTGCAGCCTTTTAAATTTTTTCATTCATTTAAGGGTCATTCTACAGAAACATCTTTAAATGTTCATTTTTATTATTTAAACTTCTGTATAAATATGCATATATTTTCGTGCATTTCTTTAAAAATGGTGAGTACCAAAGACAGGCTGCATCAGTGACTGTAACATCAGTGACGATAAGACCAATTACAGTAACTCCAGTAAGAGTAACACCATTGACCATAACACCAGCGACAGTAACACCATTGACCTCAACATTAATGATAGTAACACCAGTGACAATAACACCAGAGACAGTAATACCAGTGACATTAACGCCATTGACCATAATACCAGTGACAGTAACATTAATGACAGTAACACCAGTGACCTTAACACCATTGACATTAACACCAGTGAGAGTAACACCAGTGACAGTAACGCCAGTGACAGTAACCCCAGTGACAGTGACTTCAGTGACAATAACACTAGTGACCCTGTCATCAGTGACTAAATGCAGTGAGAGTAACACCAGTGACAGTAAATCCAGTGACACTAACACCATTGACCTTAATACTAGTGAAAGTAACACCAGTGAGAGTACCACCAGTGAGAATAACACCAGTGACGGTGACTTCAGTGAATATTACACCAGTAACACCAATGACAGTGACTTTAGTGACAGCAACACCAGTGCCACTAACTCCAGTGACAATAACATTAGTGACCTTCTCATCAGTGACTAAATCCAGTGAGAGTAACACCAGTGACAGTAAATCCAGTGACAGTAACACCAATGACCTTAACAATAGTGTGAGTACCACCAGTGAGAGTACCACCGTTGAGAGTAACACCAGTGACAGTGACTTCAGTGAATATTATACCAGTAACACCAATGACAGTGACTTTAGTGACAGCAACACCAGTGCCAGTAACTCCAGTGATAATAACACTAGTGACAGTTACAACAAAGACAGTAACACCATTGACCTTAACACCAGAGACAATAACACCAGTGACATCAACACCAGTAAAAATAACACCAGTGACATCAACACTAGTGAAAATAACACCAGTAACAGTAAAACCATTTACCTTAACACCAGTGACAATAACACCTGTGCAGCTAACATCAGTGACAGTAACACCATTGTGAGTAACACAGTTGACCTTAATACCAGTGAGAATAACACCAATGACAGTAACACCATTGACCTTGACACCAGTGACAGTAACACCAGTGAGAGTAACACCAGTGAGAGTAACACCAATGATAGTAACACCATTGACCTTGACACCAGTGACAGTAACACCAGTGAGAGTAACACCAGTGGAAATAACACCAGTGACAGTAACACCATTTAGAGTAGCATCAGTAAGAGTAACACCACTGAAAATAACACCAGTGACAGTACACTGTTGGGGTAAACATTAGCTGTATAGTAATATTGTTAAATTAATGGCTCAAATTTTAATTTTAACATTTCTTAGTGTAATATATCTGTAAAGTTCATGGACACAAACATGGATGTTTCTGTAAAATAACCCTTTTTTGGACCGTTTTTGATGGAAGGCTCTATGGTGTAGAGAAGGTTTGTATTATTTCCTGAGGTTATTTCCTATAAATCAGGAAAAGCTTACATCATCACATCACAAGACACATGTATTACACACAAACACACACACACACACACACACACATTTCGGTTTAGGTTCTCTGACTTCTCTGACTATCGGCGGCCTGTGTGCAAACGTCTCTGCTTCTCCTGCCCAGTCTTCACCCCCCATTACTCCCCATTCCCCATACCCCGACTGGGTCTCAATGAGGGAGGGGTCCTTGGCTGGTGACCACGGATGTAAATGAAATTCATAACACCCATCTAGCCCATGTGTATTTGACTGTAGAAGGTATTCTCTCTTTATATGTTCAGTTTGATATGTGTTTTTGTACTTAATTTTTTTTTTTTTTTTTTGGAGTTTTTTGTTATTAATGTTTTTTTGTTTTTTTCTAAATGATCCAGATTTTATGTTGAGCAATTATCTGTTCTCAATACTGCACTGTAGAGAAAATGCCACAAAAATGGTTGGAAATTTGATGAGGAGTGTATATTCTATATACTATAAAACATTATAGTATATAGACTTAATATTAAGACATGCTGTCTTCATGTGCTAAAAAAGACCATTTTACACCTGTCTGCTTTATGGCTATTGAGTATTATCAGGATTAGAATATCTGAAAATGTCCAAACCACATAAAAATACAAGTACAAACTTTAAAATAGATATAAATCAGTCAATTTAACCACTTTAGGCAATGAAGTCAGATAAAACAGATACAAATCAGATGACAAATATTATCACTTAAACAAACCACTTCAGTAGGTTATCTGAGATGCATTTAAAACAGATGTAAATCCAATCACTCAAACAAATTACAAATCAGCATTTGATCAGTAGTCTAATTAAAAAAAAACATTTGATAAAGCTTAAATGGATTTGGTTAAAATCCTAAAGAATTCAATACCATTCAATCCCATAAGGTGACCAGGTGTAAACAGGGTCATTCACATTGTAACTATCTGATGAGTCCCAATTATGTCAAGAGTTGTACATGAATGTCCCTTCAAGTCATAATTACAAGAACTTTGGGTGCAATATGACGATTCTAGGCCTTCTAACTAATATTTTACTTGTTTTAAACATGTTATCAATGTGTAGGGCTGGGGATGAATTCCAAAAATATGTTTTGCCTCGATTGATTTAAAGAATAGTTATAAATCATGTAGAGTTAACTATTTTGGTATCACAATTAGAATTGACTCCAAAATATCTGGAAAATGAACATCCCTACCTAAATGGAAAACATTTAGTTCGTGCTAAAATGCTACAGAGTAACATTATAATTATGACTTGGCATATTGTCCAATGGCAGCAAAAGTTACAATGAAATAAAGCCCAAAACATACTCAATGCAAGGGTAGGAACACCAATGGAACTGCAATCCTTCTGTAAAAATGCATTGGACATTCTTACTTAATGGTGGCAGTTAAAACATTTAGTTCTTGACAGTACAAGACAACTTAAGCACCTTTTGCCTTTTTTGGCCATTTTCGAGCTGATTACCACATGCCGAGCCTGAGTTGCATCGGCCCAACTGCAGATTGGATCTACACCTGATTCTGGCCCAAATGCTTGACCCACATCCAGGCCGAGTTACATGTACTAATGCCTTAGTTGATGAGTATAATACAGCAACTGGGTCAAGCCACTCATGCCAACACCCCAGGTGCTGAGTATAATATGGGAATTAGCCCAAATTACTTAAGCCAACACCCCGGTTGGCAAGTATAATATGAAAATCGTCCCAAGCCACTTATACCAACACACTAGTTGCCGAGTATAATATGGAAAATGGCCCAAGCCAGATGTGCCAACACACCTGTTACCACGTATAATATGGAAAATGGCTCATGCTGCATGTATCAATACTTCTGTTACTGAAGATAAACCACATTTGGCTAAATATTGCTTGAAGTTAAGTCTCAGCTAAAACTGCAGTACATCAGTCGAAGTTGGGTCGAATATTCATGCTAACTGTGATTATTTAATATGCCAGACTGCATATCTTTTTGAGCCATCTTCACCTGCATCCTTGCATTGACTATGTTTTGGTCTTTCTGTAGTGCGCTCCCTACTGGCATAAACTAGAATATGCCAACTCTACTCCAGGTCAGCAAGAACCTTCTAGATAATATCCATAAACCAAAGAGCCATGAGTATAGTGATGATGATGTTTCTAGGTAAAAAAAAAAGACTCTTTTTGCAGCCCCACCCCGTTCCTAATTTTTTTGGCTCATTTGAAACATAGTTCAGTGTTCTCAGACCTCACCGACATCATCAGCAGTGAAGTAGGGTGGAGTGCTTGTCGTGAGTACAGTCGATGTTGTCCTTGTGGCCTGTGACTCGGTGTTGTTCGTTTGTTCGGTTGGTTGGTCGAGTTTCTCGTTTTCTAGTTTCTTAGCTCTTTCTGTTAGCGTTAGCTCCTTAGCCGTGCAGTCAGTCACTGTGTGTAGGTGTGGTGTTGGAGGGAGAGAAAGGAGGCTCAGCCGGGATATGAAGCCACGCCCTCCCGGCATCACCTGACCCCTAATCCCAGACCTGTTTCCTCTTCACTTCAGCTTCATGGACACTTTTATTCCACGGACTCCGTAGCGAACGCTGGAATGCTACGCTACTGTCATAACTGCACTGATATTGATTTTTTTTCCTGTTCACACTTCAGAATATAGAACACAGTGTTTTTCACTATTTTCAGTCAGAAGTAGGCTGCTCTCGTTTGCTAGCTGTCACAGGCGCAGCAGTTCAGCAGTTCTGAGGGTGAAAGCAGTTCTCTGAGTTTTTTATCGCAGTTCAACAATAAGCGATTTTTATTTTAGCATGTTAGCATGATGTGTTCCCTCTTCTGAAGTGATGCAGATGCTCCATGAATGAACCATGTAACATCACACAGTCATTATTTGAGACCTGATATGTCTGGTCATACATGAAATCAATGTGCTAATATGCTAAAGCACATGCTAAAGCGTTCTGTCAGAGCAATATTCTTCTCCTCTGAGCGTTCAATGGCTTTCAGGTTTTTTCAGATACATTTAGTTGAGCTGTTCCATTTCTGTCACTGTTACGCCCCCTGATGAGAGCAAGTTTGATGGCAGACAGGATTTCCTTTGACCTCCATTTCTATTTCTCTCTTTTCCCACCTGATTTCTCACTTAGTTTCTTACTTTCTGTTCACCTTTTTTACCACACCAACTTTTAAAAGTTTGGGAGCATCCAAATTGTGTATATCTCCTAATACTAACTAGTTTTTGAGTGTAAACTATGTAGTATAGATACAATTCAGAGTTAGAGTTGAGTATCCTTGCTGTGAGTTTTTGACTACATTTTTATGATGGACACTATAATCCCACAATGCAATGCAAAATAGACAGGGAGGAGCTACTCAGGTAACTATTTAAAAAAAAAATGGCTATACCAGTTATACCATTTCCTGCACAAAACTACTTTGCTGCCAAACCCTATAAAAAAACAAAACAGCAATGTTACAGGAGAGTGATAAAATCTTCTTAACTTTCAATGGAAGTCAATGTAAAAAGAGTTCATTTTAGGTTATTTTGGACAATTAGTTTATTGGTCCATTCATCAAGAAATTATGGCACAGTGTAACGGAGAGTTCGTTTCTTCAGATCATGTAGTAAACTTTTTTTGGTCTTATCTTAGCTTTGCTTAACTTAGTAATCTACCCCCACCACCACCCAGTGGTGGGACCTGCTGAATTACAGGAAAATAGGCCAGATAATAGACGTTCATTAAAAGTGCACTTTAAAAGGTGGTGCGCCTTAAAATGTGGTGCGCCTAATAGTGTGAAAAATACGGTAAGCCATTTCTCTGGATAAGAATATTCTGGTGTTTTGCTTTACCCTTCACACATTAGCCTGTACTAGACCCTTATGTAGGTTGTTTGTGTGAGCACGGACTGATCATAACTGCTAGCTGTGCTAACCCAACATTTCAGCAAGCTATTTAGCATTATTTAGCATTATTACGAGCATAGCCAGCAAACTAGCTAGCTCTTTGACTTTGACTAGTCTTACCTGACAGCCTCACAAGCATCACTGGAGAGCATCACCAGAGCTTCATAAGTGAGCCATTTCTCTGAATAAGGATATTCTGATGTTCTGGTTGACCCTTCACACATATGTGGATGTTTAGCTGTTAAATGTAGAGCTTTCAACCAATTTACTATGAATGGAACAATAAATAGCAATACTCTATGCCAAGTTAGATACATATAGATTACAGAACAAAATAATGTTGCATGAAGTATCAAGGGCTGCACTGTTTAAAACATTAAATAATAATATGTACTATACTAAATTTGGATTGATGGGTAGTGGGTAACTTGTGTTTACCAGATTTCTGATAACGTAAGAACTCTAATGTTAACTCTAATGCAGATTTGGACATTTTAACACAAAGTAGACGAAGATGGCCCCTCCATTGTTGATGTGGAAAATAGGTGAATAGTCCATCTCTCAGCGCCATTGTTTTTCTTTTTATTTTTCTATTTCTTTCTGTTTCACTCTGTCGCATTCACTTTATTCTCTCTCTCTCTCTCTCTTTCTCTTCTTTCGGCTCCTGTTTTCACTCTCTGCCCCTCAGGACTGAAGCTCTGACACCTGCCACCCAGACACACACTTTGCGGCAATAAGCGAAGTTGCAGGCTGTAAAAGAGCTAAAGGGCTTCCAAATGTTCCACCAGTTGGGATGAGAAATGAGCTGAACAAGAGACTTTGCTTGAGGTCAGATTACTGAATATACACTGATAAAATACATCAACTGGCTGAACTAGTAAATGATTTGTAGGTTAAGCTGCAGATGCAACAGATGGAAATCCAGCTATCAATTGATTTTTTAGTTTAATTGTAATCTTCAACAGTACAGGTGCATGGTAAGGGTTAGTTACTGATGATCACTGATGGTAGGTACAAAGTATTATAGTGCCGAGGTCATAGTTCTCTTAACCCTTGTGTGGTGTTCGGGTCTGTGGGACCCGTTGTTATTTTTCATCAAATGATACAAAAAAAAAATATTTTTTCTAACTCAAACTCATTGGCATTGGCTCATTTTTTTGTGAAAACATATATCAAAACACATTTTCGATAAACACACACTGTACACCCCCCCCACACACACACATTTATATTACATACAGTATGTTTGGCTAAGGGCTAATAAATTTGTAACTTTTAAACTAAACACATGTTCTACTCATATCTTGAGTTTAATTCATTTTCTTTTACATTTTATTAAAAAACTAATAAAAAAAGAGTAGCACTTTTTAAAAGAAATGTAACATAATAAAGGTAAAGGGCAAATATTAACCATGTAAGCTGTTTATATTGCTTGCAATTTAGGTGAAGCAAGCATGTGTAAAGCATTTTAATGTAAAATTGCTTAATTTTGCTGAATTAAATACAAGTAACAAACGAGTAGCAAAAATATGAACACCACACAAGGGTTAAGTAACTTTACACTATTTAGAACAGAAGCTGGAGACCCTTATTCACCCTCCAACCCAACATTAGGAGGGTGATAAACGCTGCAACACTTGGACCGCCACAGCTCATCACACACACACATGCATATAAACCCCAAAACATACAAAACTTCTTAAATAATGCCAACTCTTCCGGTACACAAAATTTGTAGACTTTTTTTTAAGTTGGAGAAGGACCACCACTGATTTCCTAAAGAGCACTTTAATGGACTGTTCTTTAACAAACATTTGGTGAATGAATTTGAGAGTAAATAGCCATTTAAAGCTTCTCTTTTAATGTGATTTGGTTTAATCTACATAGTTACACCCTTAAGGTGTAAACAAAGTCATTCTGTATTTACAGGGATTTCTCTACAGTGTTGAAAATCAGAACCAGGGGTAACAATGTCTACAGTTAGAGTTGGAGACAGTAATAGAGAAGCTAATTTGCTTCACAACACCTACAATACTCCAATATTATTGTGCAGTAATGTCCTGGGCATACTCTAATGTATTTGTACATGTTTGATGTATTACATTTATGTTTTCTATCTTTAATAGTCAACTGAATGCTGGTAACTTTCTCCCAAACAGGGCCTTCTACACAAAATTGCTCTGAATGACTTTGTTAACATCGCAAATACCATTGGTAAAACTATGTATGGCACCTTAAAAGGGCCTTTAAAAGCTATAATATAATGTAATATAAAGGTTGCATGCCAGTCAGTGAAGATTTTTAAAATATTTTTGCATAATATTGTACAGCCAAGCCAGTCTAAACCAGCTCAAACAGCTCAGTGTGTTCCTTTCAAATTAAAAGCTGAATTTATGCTTTTTTTAAATAAGCGATGCCAAAGATGCATCAAATTGCTGGTGCCAAGCATAATATCATGTTATGAATTTTCAACAGATGACACATTTTCCTGGTGCTGGCAGTGTAGTCTGATTGGTTTGGACGAGCAGAGTAACTTTTCTTCTTCTCTGATCTTCAGAAAGTAGGTCTAAAGCTCCCTCGCCCCCTCATCAGTCTGGCCTCGTCGGCTGCCTCCTGTGCACGCTGGGAACAGAGGGCCCTCATACACACACACATACACACATACATGCATGTGTATAAACATATATATATATATATATATATATTTTAAACATTTTTCACATTAATGCATCTTTTTTTCTTCACATACAAAAAATCTTCAGAGACATAATCAGCAAAAGCAACAGAAAAGAAACAGAATTTCTCTACTGCACGCACACACACACACACACACACACACTTATGTACACACATACACACACACACACACACACACTTATGTACACACATATACACACACACAAACTCATACTCATTACCAGCAGTCATCTGCAGACACACAGACACCCCAGGACACCACTTCAGACACTCGAGCACACAGGCTAGTGAGCTGCAGCCTAATAGCTCAAATAAAGCCTTTTTGATATTTATGCATGCCTCCCTTTCATCTCAAGGTCACCGAGTGTGTTGCGCTTTCATTCAGGAGACATTCTGACCCACGTATATTAAACACTAATGCAGCGAGGTCATCAGTATTCCATCATGTAGTCCATAAACCACAAAACGCCCTCATTCAGAGCCGCTGAAAGGATTTCCGTGCGCTGATGAGAACGGGAGCCTTTGAATCCTGCCTATTTTCAATGTCACAGCAATGATTTGACAATGATATCCCAGCTGTGTGGATGAATATGCCCTGAATATGCCTGAATCAGCCTTGATAAGCCTCTATTTTTGGCTTTTTCAAGCTTTTCCATCATAGGAAAATGTGTCTGGGTGGCAAATAAATGTGGACTGTGGTGCTCAAAGGAATTCTGTTTACATTGTGCTGTGTACCATGGGTTGATTCCAAAAATAGGGGGCAGAAAATACATATAGTAAGACTTTATATAGCACATATAACACAATCCTTACAATTTCAGTCCCTCTAGTCAAAAACAAAATCAAAATAATATCTTAAAGGACACTCACACACGTGTTATCTATACGTTGTATTGCCATAAACTGAAAAATAAATGGCAATAACCTACCAAAACACTGTATCTGTAGAAACAGCCATTAAAAAAAACGTGACTCCTCTGCCATCTGCTGGTGGTTAGCTTTTATAGTTATTAATAACACGTAACTTACCATGCATGTACAGTATGTGCCCTGATGAAGGAACAGAAATGTAACGATAAAAAGGTGTGTTCTCTGATTTTATAACTCTATTTTCTCTCCCTTTTCTCTGAAGCTTTTCTTCTACAAAGCTTATTACCTGCCATATGCTCTCGAGTTGTTTTTACACTGAGCAAATGATGACTGTTAGCCTCAGAGAGAATATTACAGAAAGTATTAGCTAATCAGTTTGGTTGGTTTTAAGTTTATCTGAAATTAAAACAGCAAATAAAATGGGAGATTGTAATATCAGGAATTGACCTGATATAGAAGCATTTTAAACAGATTCTCCTCTTTTGTTAGTCTTTTCACCTTATTAAATATGTCAGAAATGATGCTAAGCTATGCTAAGCTAAGAACTGATTTTATGCTGTATTCCATTTGAACTCAGATATCAGAATTTACTAGTTCAAACTAATACATTTCAGCAAATTTCACACATTTCTGTCCAAATTCTATCTGTGGACGTGTTATATTTATGTGTTTGGACGTGCAAAATATTGTGTATTGTGTTTGTTATTAACTGATAACTGCGGGACAATGCTAAACCTGGTAATGCTAACCTGGGTTAGCATTTTTTAAAGAAATTGACATTAAACTTTGGTAAATAACTGTTAAAGCAGTTGTAATAAACACGATTAGCTAAAATTAAACCGATAAGCTAATTGAATATTTAGAATTTTGAATATTAAGTAACGTTAAATGGAATGCAGCATATCTCACTAGCTAAGCAGCTTATGTTAAAGAAGTGAAAACATGAATACAATTCTAGTTACCGCTAAGCTAACTTTGCTAGTTTTGGGAAAACCTGAGTAAAAAAAAAAGTATCCTTAGCTAAATGAAGAACGTGAAGAAGTGCCATGGTTTTGGTGATTCCTGTTAATATTTGTACTTATGAGAAATAAATCTTGTTCAAGAGATTCAGGAATGCTTCTCTCAACATGTTTTCTTTTCTCTCTTGTGGACTGAATTAGCAGACTTGATCTATGCATGCCTGTCTTTTCAGAACTTCCCTGAACCTCCTTGTTCTTGTGTAAATCTCATTTAATGTGCTTTTACTGAGCATACTGTGGGATTGGATGAAAAGTGGATTTAATTATCCTGGATGTGAACAAATCTTGAATCTATGAATAAGAGCCATATGTGCACGATTAGCCACATTCTGGTGTGATGTACTTTAATTAATTTCATTAAAATGTGTTTTGCTTTTGCTAGCCTATCATTACTACTTGTATAGAAATCCTCCGTCTTCCTGGGACCAGTAGGCTAAATTGCTATCGCTAGCTTAAAATGCTTATCTGCTTTTAATGTGTAATTGCAAGTACTCATACTACTGAAAACTATCTTATATACAAAGCCATTTGTCTTTTTTGGCAATATTCCCTGTGGCTTTTTGCTCTTTCTGCTCTATGGTAATACAGGGAGATTGATCTTTGACTTGACCGTTACTGCTGATCTCTCTACTTCTCTCTCTCTTTCTCTAATCATAATCCAGTCCAGCCCTACTGATAAACCTGAGGCCTATTCCATACAAATCTGGGTATTTAAAAAAAAACAACTAGATTTTTCTCCCTCTGTTTTTAAACCATTTTCGTTCATGCTTGCCTTGAATGAAGTATAAAGCTACGCTTGTCCTTTCCACACGAAAATAGTGAAAATTGAGTATTCAAAAAGAAAAATCACCATAGAGAGGATTTGAAGAAAAGCTTTGTTTTTAGTGACATATAACAATTTTTTTGTGTGTGGATGAGAGGCCAAAAAGAGATATTTCTATACAACTACAGATTTCGACAAGAAAAATAGTAAATACAGTTTTATTACTATATACTATAAGATATACAGCTCTGGAAAAAATTAAGAAACCACTTCAGTTTCTGAATCAGTTTCTCTGATTTTGCTATTTATAGGTGTATGTTTGTCATTTAGAGCATTTATTTGCAGAAAATGAAAAATGGCTGAAATAACAAAAAAGATGCAGAGCTTTCAGACCTCAAATAATGTAACGAAAAAAAGGTCATATCTATAAAATTTTAAGAGTTCAGAAATCAATATTTGATGGAATAAGCCTTGGATCTTGGACTGCATCTTGGAATGTTCTCCTCCACCTGTCTTACACACTGCTTTTGGAAAACTTTATGCCACTCCTGGTTTGATGGCTTGTGATCATCCTTCTTCCGCTTATTTTTTTTTCCAGAGTTGTATAATTCTCTGTTTAGAATTAGAATATGTAATTTCGAGATTTGCATAGTACACTACTTAGGGAGCAATTCAAATGTAATTTGGTATTAAACCTCTGATGAAACCTGTTTTATCCTTCTTATTTGTGAGGTACTATCGCCTCCTACAGGGCTAGCATGGTTATGCAAGGGTTTTTTTATTTTATGGGAGGAAAATCTTTTGTTTTTATTTTTCAATCCAGATATGTGTGGACATGCTCTCAATATGCCTAATAAACTATTGGGGAGTTTCCCCTTTTCCCATTTAATTGGTTTAAATGAGGGTTTGATGATTTTCCACTGAATTAAGTATTTTAGTATAGGCTTGCTTAATCTCTATATAAATGTCCAGGAGTTTGTATATATACATCTTCTTATTCAGCTCATGACTCAACATGAGAGTCAACATGGGTTGGATGTTAAAATATTTCACTACTCCACAGCTGCACAACCCAATACTGGAGAACTTTATAACCTGGTGACCTTAGGCTGCTGATATACGACTGTATAAATATATATATGTATGTTTTTCTATGGAAATTATGCAGTCGTCAATTATACAAGCCATACATAACAAGCAAGCAGAAGTGGGAGCATGTAAAGTAGATAAATTCAGCAATTTAATGACTTTTAGATGGTCAGTGTGAATGATAAATAAGTGCCATAGCTACCACAGAAGCACAGAAACAATAAAACTAGATATTTCATCTAGAATAAAAAGCCAAACTGTGTAATATCTGTCTCAATAGTGCCATAGATCCACGATATTGGATTATTTATAGTACATGCCTTTATGTTAGGTTATGAACGCTCTTGAATGCCAATCTGAGACGTCTCCACACTACCTGTGCCGTGCCATATTTGACGAAACCTTAACCATAACCCATTTAACTACAAGCTTTATAATTGTAAACCATTGCAGTGTTTTTAGTGCAGTCTTGCTTCATCATAATAAAGGCCCTAGATTGATTCAGGGACTGTGCAGCAACAGCAGCAGCAGCCAATAGCATAGCTAGCTGAGCAGAAAGAGAGAGATTGTATATGTGTGAGAATTGCATGCTCGCTGGCTCACTCGATTGATTGGCATCGATTGAATGTTCACGATTTCAGCTCTATGTTTCTTTCTTTCATCCAACCCCACGGCAGCTTGGTCCTATCTCGAACAATGTTTGTTTTATACTGTTTGCCTTGTATCAGAAGAGGAACAAAAAAAGACACCTTTTATTCATAAAAGCATGTTGTACACTGTGGACTGTCTCTCCGTCCTCTTTTTCATGTGTGCTTGTGTACGTGTGCACTCCCATAATCCTCTGATCCACTGGACACACATGGTACCCTATTGATGTATATATACACCAGCCATACTGGTGACCTTTGTGGGTAGGACTGAGAAAATGCAGTGTTGTGGTCTGATTATGGTGGGTTGTTTTTCTGTTTTTGTACCGTCTTGCTTGCTCCCAGCCACTAGATGTCAGTGTTGTTGAGGTTTTAGTAAGTGATCAGTGGGTATGCATGCATTTAAATCGTTCTTAAAGGCCTTCAAACTATTTTTCAAGAGGGAAATACCACATAACCTGATTTCTGAGTGGTCTGTAGTGATGAAATTTGGCAGAATTATTACTTGGCTGAGCATGTTAACAGTGCACATTTGATATTTTCTACATATTTTAAATTCCAAACTCAAATTTTGGATTTTCTACTGTTTTTATTGTTTTGGTATTTTCCTCATTTAGTAGAACCCCATGAGTAAAATATGTACAAATAACCATATAAAAAAACAGTAGAAAACCAATAAAACATCATAAGACCAACATATGACCAACATATGGAGTATTAAGTGATTGAAATGCATATTGACGGCCTACACCTAATTTTAGTAGCATACAATTTTGTCATTTGACATTTTTGAAATTGGGTCATTTTCATATTTTAAATTCCAATCCCAAATTGTGGATTTTCTACTGTTTCTACTATTTAGGTATTTTCCTAATTTAGTAGAACACCATGAGAAAAATATATACACATAACCATAACAAAACAGTAAAAAAAAACAGTAAAACATCAGAACGTATGACCAACATATGGATTATTAAGTGATTAAAATGCATATTGATGGCCTACAACTAATTTTAGTATCATACAATTATGAAATTACCACATAACCAGATTTCTGAGTCGTCTTTAGTGATGAAATTTGGTTGAATTATAACTTGGATGAGCATGTTAACAGTGCACATTTGACATTTTCATATTTTAAATGCCAATCCCAAATTGTGAATTTTCTACTGTTTCTGTTGTTTTCGTATAATCCTCATTTAGTAACATACAATGAGGAAAATATATACACATAACCATAACAAAACGGTAGAAAACCAGTAAAACATCAGAACATATGACCAACATAAGGAGTATTAAGTGATTGAAATGCATAGTGATGGCCTTCAACAAATTTTAGTAGCATACAATGAAAATACCACATAACCAGATTTCTGAGTGATTTGGTAGATTTATAACTTATATAAGCACATTAACAGTGCCCATTTGAAATATTTGAAATTGGGTCATTTTCATATTTTAAATGCCAATCCTAAATTGTGAATTTTCTACTGTTTCTGTTGTTTTGGTATATTCTAATTTAGTAACATACAATGAGAAACCACATAACCAGATTTCTGAGTGGTCTTTATTTATAAAATTAGGTAGAATTATAATTTGTATAAGCACATTAACATTCCCATTTGAAATTTTTAGAATTTTTTTAAAACTATTGGCCCAAAAAACACTTTAATTCCCAATCCCAGATTGTGGATTTTCTTCTTTTTGTTAAATCTCGTCAGAATTTATGACCAACATATGGAGTATTAAGTGACTAAAATGTGTTCAAATGGTTAAAAAGCTTGGTCTTAAGTTATGAAATTTGGTGGAATTATAAATTGGATAATACTCATATCTTAATTCCCATTTAAGTGTTAGTTGATTTAAACTCTTACTTAATATTATTAGAGCATATGACCAACATATAATACATTAAGTAACTAAAATGTGTTCAGTGGGTTAAAAAGAACATACAACTCTCAAATGTGGTAGAATATAATTTAGAATATAACTTAGATTAGCAGATTAATGATGCACATTTAAAAATTGTGAAAACATGTAATTTTCATACTTTTAATACCCACCCCCAAAATGTTGAATTTCTACTTTTTTAAGTATTCTATTTTATATATTTTATATACTGTTTGTATAAGTATTATAAGTCTATATGTCCATAATATATATTAAGTAGCTAAAGGTGTTTAAAGGGGGATTGTTCAATTCATTTTGCTTTGCTATCAGCAGCCGGAGTCCTGGAGAGCCCAATTTTCCATGTTCTCTTTGGGTGGGTAAATGGCACTCTCTCTCCTCATCACTGCTTCCATTGTTATACTTTTTAATACCTTTAAAGGTTGAATACTAATAAAAGGAAGGGATCTTAGCTAAATTAGGGTAAAAAATGGTAAAAAAAAAAAAACAGTTAAACAACATACGACTCATATGAGTACATTTAAAATGTCCAATATAGACATTGATAGACTGAAAATTGAAAGGCAGAGGTCACAGCTTGTCTTTCCAATTGTTTCTTTATTTAATTAACCAAAACACACAATTGATTTATTTACCCAGACTAGTCGTTTTAAGTTCATTTTATGTTCTGTAACAGTTATTACTTGGTTTTTGCCTTCTTTAAAGGACACAACACGTGAACATAAGTAACTGTACAGGCCCTCTTGTACTTCTGAAATTCTGAAGACCAGGAGAAGAGACCGTTAGACCCTCTGAGAATTTAAATTACAATGCTCTGTTTAAACATAATATGTATATAAATGTGTGTCTTTACAAATAACTGGGCAGCTCAATACAGGAAAAAATGGGATGATGAGTTCATTTATTGGCGAGATTTCAGATTGTCAGTCCTACAATCTTTGGTTCCCCACAGGCACTCTCATAGTGCAGATCATGTGTGCGAAGATTGTGTGTGTTATCCACTGTCTTACCCTATTTGTTTCATCAGTCTCTCTGCCTTTGTCTTTTTCTTTATCTCTCTTTTTCTCTTTCTCTTTGTTTCTACCTTTGTCGATTTGGCGATATCACATTTGGTGAACTGTCTTGTCTTCTACTTCTTCTATTCACACCATGTCACACCACGTGTATTGGTTCAATTACAGAGGGTCATAACCCTAAAACAAACAATGCCAGTAATACCTTCATCATGATGGGGCTCACATGTAGACTGATGGGATTCCATTGGATTCCAGGTGGGTTTTCATGGGTTTGTACGTGTTTTTCCTATTTTTTTCCATTACAGATCACCTTAATCTGACATGGGTTACTTCTAGACCCTTATGTCTGGTGTACAACCCAGATGCAGCCTATATTTAACCACTCTTGGTCATGAACATGTTATCTGAACATGTAAATCTTGTCTAAATTCCACAAGGGGGCGCTATTGCTTGACTGTTTTACAGCACAGCCACAAGATGCCACAATGATGAATGTCTGTACATGATTTTAATCCATATGTGTAGGCCTACAACTCATTTTAATAGCCTATAATATAGAAAGTTACCACAGCGCCTCCTCTGATTGGACTAAAGTGAAGAAATTTGGTGGACTTATCATCATGTTAACAGTAGCATTGTAACTTTTTTAAAAATGTGTCGTTTTCATGCTTTAATTCCCAATCCCAAAACGTTGATTTACTACTTTGTGTGGATTTTGTTAAGCATCATCAATCCATATGATCAAAATATAATATAATACGTAAATATATTTAGTCTAATTGGTTAAAAATCAAGAATTTAAATCCTTATCCTTATTATCTGGGCCTGTGATTTAAGAATCCACCGTTCTAACTATACATTTCAGAGAGAGAGAAAGAGATAAAGAGAGAAAGGCCAACAGCAGAGCGTTCATTAATAGCGTAGGCACTTCTTTGAGAATTAACGCTGATATTACGTCTGATATGAGAAACCGTAACTGGGTTTTTAAATATTCTGTGCTGCAGTTCGTCCTCCAGGCATTCAATCCCAATACCCTGAGTGAAAGGTGATTTCAAAGAACCCAACGAATGAAGTGAATACTGGAAATAAGGGGTGGAAAGGATGAAGGGAAGGAGGGAAGGAGAAAAGTAAAGTAAGGTATAGGGGGAGGGTGTTTGCATAGCTCTCTGTGCAATTACGATTCACTTTTCACCCCTCCTATCGTAGATTCTCTAGACACCACACACCAACATTAGAGGAAGCCAACCTGGCCAATATCTGTAGCTGGAGAGGGGGATTCAGGGCAAGAAATCTGTAATGATATTGAATCATGACTCTCCTTCCACACTATAGGAATGCCTCTGTTATGCTTTCTCTAAAATTAGACCAGTAGGGACTGAGCTACATCTTAACCTTTCCGTGCAGAGAAGGGCATTAATCCGCTTCCTCTGGGGCAGTGTGTGTTGTCTTCATCAATATCCATATATGAAGGGAAATGTCATGGTGGGAGCTGGGTCATGCCGACAGCCAATATCTATCAAAAGTCTCACAATATGACTAAAGCTAAAGAGGATTAGATCTGGACTTTCACTGCAATCATAGACCATTGAGTGGGTTGCCATTGTGGAGTCAACAACATGCCCAAGAGTACAGAAGTTGCTTTTTTTTACTAAGGGAATAAATAAATGAATACATGAAAAGAAAATGTACCAAAAATGTTCCAAACCCAGTGCGGCGATTTGTCCTGTGCACATTTCTCCACCTAAAAACTATACGTCTTATGAATTACAAGGGTATAAAAATAGGGAATAAATGACTTTGGCTTGGCAATTGGACAGAACCATACTAAGAAGCTTATTTTTCTACCATAAACAGCATCAGAATGTAAAAATCCACCCCAGAAATTTATTACAGCTACCTGGACCTGAGCTTTCTGGAATGTAGGAGCACAATATTCTATACACAATTTTGTACATACATACTTTTCTGCATTTCAGTGTATATTGTAAAAATGCCATAGTCATTCAATCTGTAATGATTGGTTGAGCAATAGAAGACTTTTATAGCCACTAAAATGTATTTTGATCGTTTTTTGGGCCAATAGTTTTAAAGAAAGAACAAAAACGAACTTCTCTCTAATTAGAATCAGGTTATACATTAGTTATAAACGAGTTATAAATGTGTTATAAATGAAAAACCATAACCTACATATTATATACCAATACTATATAAAGGTATAGCCTAGGCTTGATAGGTTAGTATGTGAAATTTTTGATAAACAAACTAACTTGTTGTTCTATCCTAACAACAAATACAGATTAGGTTATTGGAAAAAAAACATTTGTACTGCTTTTAATAGAGTAAGTGTCTCTACTGTCCACCGACTCATCCCAACAGTAGATGGATGGAGTACCATAATCTCACTTCTCAGTGCTGGGGGGCTTCGTACCCTATCTAGCCCATGACTGGCATTAGGTATGGTGCCAATAATGTGAGATAAAGTATTACTTTTAATACATCTACAAATCTTACAAATATTTGAACATATCATGTAGAATTATTTATATTTTGACTACTAAAACACCATTATATTTTAGTAGTGGGCGGAAAGGCTATGAAGGAGGAGAAAATATTGGGTTTGAAACATTTTTTAAAGCAGCCATTTAGAAAGCAGCAACAGAATTATTAATCTGGTCAGCTACAAAAAGAAACTAAATAAATAAATAATGTAATAACACACTCAAATTCCACAAAAAAAGCAATGTACTTCATTTTCAATGGGTTAATCAATTGGTCAAAGTCTTACTGTGAGAAATTTAATAAATAAAGTCCAGTGTAGAGCTGCTATGATTTGGCTGTTAAATAGAGTACACAAAGTAAATAAAGTATTATGACCTACTGAAGATATTGGGTTTAAATTAAAGGTCAGTGGGTAGAAAAGAGCTTCAGTAATTTCTCAGAGGGTCTTGCTTTCTCTTCCGGTTTCGAATCTCGGGCCGCTGGACAGCGACTCTTATACCCTTCTAGCTTTCCTTCTTCCTTTGTCTCTATCTTTCCTTCCTTCTTTCTTTCTTTCACTCTTTCTTTTTTCTGTTCTGGTCTTTCTCTCTCCTCCTCATTGGAAATTGATTGTCTTCTACCATCACAAAGACACTTGTAATCTGATTGATTCTTGGGGGGACCAGAGGAGGGAGAGAAAACATGGCTGCCTCTGTCTCGCTCTCGGAGGCTCGGAAAGCCCTCAGTAATCCAACGGCAATCTGACTCAAAAAATAACACAGAAAGCTGCTGAAACTGGAAAAGTGACACAGCAGGTCGGGAGGGGCCGGCTGCCATGCAAGCAGTGACAGGTGAGCTCTGTTCTCTTTAAGGAACTGATTTTTTTTATTTTTAATCTGCTGATTAATCTGAATTCATACTGGAATTGAAGCGTCATATTCAGATTAAGTCATAATATTGGTAAGGATGACAAATAATATTGTATTTATTTTTAAACGTGAATCCAGGTGGATTTGAACCAATTATTGGAGTAACTGGATAAATTCATGAATTACAATACTTTAGATTTAAAATTGACATATTTTTACAGGCATCCATTTACTTTGGAAAATATTAACCCATTAGGCCCAGTGTGTAATTAACATAAATTTTATTGGCCCTAAAATTGAACCCTGTGGGTCCAAATTATTCACAATATTTATAATCAGCATAAAAAATAACAAGGACTTGAATTATAAATCCATGTTAAATTTCTGAAAAAAGGCTTATCTTTCAGCTTTGGCAGATATGCAAATTAAAACTATTGTGATTGGCCCACAAATCCAGTTCAAAAATCATTTAATCCCTAATTACTGGCTTTTTTCTACTGGGATTAGTGATTACATTACCATATGGTGTTTTTAAACAAGCCTACTGGTTCACTCATTAAGAGAAGGTCATCATGATATTCTTTAATTAATACACCCAGGCTGTAACAACTGCACACAATACATATTTATACTGGATTAATTATTATTAATTATAATTATATACTATAATATAATAATCATTAATTATAATAATCACTAATTACAATGCAGTAGATTTAAAATCTAGTTATTTTTACAGGGTATAAGGACAGATTTGGACAATATAAACCCATTGATATATATAAACACATTATTATTGGACCTAAAATAGAACCATGTGGGACTCCATACGATAAATAAACGAAGCAAAATGCTAATCAAATGATTCACAATAGTTCTAGGATTAAAAAGCATATCTGTTTCTTGAAATAAGTGGGTTTAAGCATTATTATTGGTGCATTATTGATATTTAAATAAAAGTACTGGGATCAGCCCACAAATCTAGGGTGCATCCTTAATTACTGGTCTTTTACTTCTAGGGTTTGTAATTACATTATCATAAGGTGGATTTACTCATTAGGAGAAGGTCATTGGTTCTATAATTAAAATAGCCAGCCTGTAAAAACCGCACACAATACATATTCATACAGGATTAAATTAATTAATCTCTAGTAAATTTAACATCTAGTTATTTCAACAGGGCATAAAGGCTAATTATGGCTTATTTAACCCCTTAGATCCTGATTTTTTTTTTACCAAACTTCACTGATTTTTAGCATCACTTTTTTTGGCCCTAAGATAGAGCCCTGTGGAACTCCAAAAGATACTCATTAGAATTAACCACTGAATAATAAACCTATGGTTTAAGGGGTTAAGTGCTGCAATTATTGTTTCTAACAAGTTTGTTCCTTCTCAAATCAGCTCTTTAAGAGAACAGTGCGCGTCAATCAAAACACAAGGATGAGCAAACGCTTGGGGTGCTGTACCGTAAGCTACAGAAGGATGCACAGCCGATACCCTCCATGACCTGTTAGCGTTTCAATTTGTTATATACACTTCAAATGCAACGTGAGGAGAGGAGAGGATACAATGCATGCGCTTTAACAAGAGAAAAAAGCAACGCAAACAACATGATGCACAGGAAAATTGTAAAAAAAAAAAAAAAAAATCCAAATAAATAAATAATTAAATAAATAAATCAGTAAAAGCAAATGGCCTCTGTATTCGGTCAGATATCCTCCCCACCCTGGCAGGCCTGTCTTTTGCTCCTCCCCTTCTCCTTGGCCAAGACGGATGAGTAATCCTGCAGTTTCTAAACATTTAAGTTTTAATATCCATGCATAAAAGAATGGTCTGCACCTCCCTAAGGACAGAGCTGCTGTTTCTGGATTTCTTTTTTTTTTTTCTTTTCTTTCTTCTTTTTTTAAAATATCAGAATCACTTTGAACAACACACAAGAAACATTAGAACAGAATTGCATTTGTGTGTAACACAGAAACGTAAATGACTTGAGGGAAAAAAACAAAAACAAAAAAAACAAAGTGCAACCCAAAATAAAACACAATCAGATTTGCTCGTAACATCTCAAGGGTGGTGTCAGAGTTTTTTGGATTTTGTTGATAATGAATCTTTCTTCCCCAAAAAGCTACATTCTTCTACTAATTAGAATCTTTAGTTATGTGGAAAACAATTTATAGAGCCAATAAGGTAGCATAAAATTAAAATAAGGCTCCTTTATAAAGAGTTTATAAATAGATAATAAAGGCCTTTATTCAGGGTTATAAATTAAGTTATGTAATGTAAATACTTTGAAAACATTAATAAGCACTTACAACACATAAATAGAAAAAACAACAGTGAAAATTTAAATTTAGCATATAAAATAGTATAGAAAGTCAGTTTAGTCATTTAATATGTTATTATATGTAAATTAATAAAGTTATTAACAGAAATGTTAATGATGACTATTGGAAAAATCATTTTTAAAAAATCGTTTTTACTTTGCTTATCATAAGCATCTACTTGTAGTATAAACGAATGTGAAATCTGTTACATGTGTTGTAACTGCTTATTAATGGTTTATAACCTAATTAATAACCATTTATAAACTCCTTTATAAACTGTTTATAACCCCTTTTTAAAAGAGCCTTATTTTAAAAAGGTACCAGCGGATGTTTTGTTTTAAGGTGTGGCCACAAGATAAAATATTAAGACCGTGAGATTATATATTATATATATTATATCAAAGCTTAATATATTATCATGTGCCCTTAGTATATTATACTATCCTTAATGTATTATTTTGTGGTCTCAATATACTCAATATAATATCTCATGGCCATGCCTGATTAAAAACAAAAAACAACCAACATACCACCTTAACACCTCCACAGCCATCTTTCCACAAAGCTAAACTTCTTATTTGCCAGCTTCTTGCTTAAAGTTTCCATTCCACCTTAAGTGGTGTATTAGCTACATTCCAGCATTTGTACAGTAACAACAGACCTGCTGCACTAATTAAGGTGGACTGGAAAATTCAAACAGGAAGTAAAGACTACAAGAGACAACCCAAGGCCTAACTCTCGATGTTTGGACGTTTCTGAAACTCTGAAAAGAACAGGAACCTCCAACAACCTTTATCACATTTTTGTTTATCTAAGGAACCTTCAATACTTCAGGAAATCTTTCTCGTCTTCCAATAAAAGAATAAAAAAAGAGACAATGGCTGGGAAATCAGGAAGCATGCTAGCGCAGTACAGCGCAACAAAATAATACAATAAAATAAATTAAAACAAAGATGGTGGAGAGCAACAAGAGAAAAGGGGAACAGTATAAAGCTTCAAGTCACAATATTTCCAAAACTATTATTTAGCAATATTCATTATCTTTAGGTATCAGTACTATCGTCGTTATTGTTTCATAACATAGCCTTTACATTAAAGTTTTTGAGGTATATCAGAATTTTCATTGTCAAACACATGCCTGCCAGATTGTACCACTAGAGGACACGTGGTTGGTGGAGAATCGAAAGTGATTGGCCAGATGCTTATGAATGGGGTTTTAAAAAATGAGGCGTGTGATTGGTTTGTGGATCACTGAAACTTAATGCATTGAATTTAGATGCATTAAATTCAAATGTGTGCATCACAATAATTTCAACACATTTAAATGGAATTAAAAATGCATTACCATTTCAGTGGTCGGTGGCCACACGTCTGGCCTCAACACACACATATATGAATATGTATTTATATATACACACGCTCTGCTAATACTGTAAGTCACACAAAAATATCTCTGTTTAGGAGTGTGTGTATATATGTATATATATATATATATATGTGTGTGTATGTATTTATAAAGTATGTGCATCCGCGTCAGTGCATCGGGAGCATGCAAACAAACACTCCTCTGTATTCCGAGTCACTGAGCACTGCTTAGATGGTTTAAAAAAAGGGCATCCATACAATAAATAAATAAATTCATAAATATGTATGTATGTAAATAAATATGTAGGTAATAAATAATAAATACAAAAAATGAAGTAGAACATCTCGTACAAAAACAAAGTGCTTCTTTATCAGGACGGAAAAGGTGAGGCCTTGTTGTAGCTACCGTCGTATTGTACCTACAACGTGCTAGCACACAAGAATGATGCTATTATGTTGTGTTTGTGTGTGTTGTAGTGTGTATAATGTGTGTATTCGTGTGTATGTGAGTATGTGTATGCGTGTCCAGAGCAATCCCACCCGTGGTTGAAGGAAAAAGGCACTCAACATGTACTGCATAGGAGCCACCTCCTTCACCGTGGCATATAATGCAGTCTGACTGCTCTGTGAAAGTGTGTATGCGTGTATATCCATTTATGTGTGTATGTAAGACCCCAATTGTCAATTGCTACATTAGTCATTGTCATGTAAGACAGTATATATGTGTGTGTATATATACAGTTGCAAGAAAAAGTATGTGAACCCTTTGGGATTACTTGGATTTCTGCATGAATTGGTCATTAAATGTGTTCTGATCTTTATCTACGTCACAACAACAGACAAACACAGTCTGCTTAAACTAATACCACACAAAAAATATACATGTTTGCATGTTTTTATTTAATATGTTAAATTTCACAGTGCAGGGTGGAAAAAGTATGGAACCTTTGAATTTAATAACTGGTTAATCTTGCTTTGGCACCAAAAACCTCAACCAAACTTTTTCTGTAGTTCAGGAGAAATTTTGCACCATTTCTCCTCATAAAACTGTTTCAGTTCAGCAATATTTTTGGGATATCTAGTGTGAATCGCTCTCTTGAGGTCATGATGCCACAGCATCTCAATTGGGTTGAGGTCAGGACTCTCCAGAAGGTGTATTTTCTTCTGTTGAAGCCATTCGGTTGTTGATTTACTTCTATGTTTTGGGTCACTGTCCTGTTGCATCATCCCTCCTTGTGTGGTATTAGTTTAAACAGACTGTGTTTGTCTATTATTGTGACTTAGAGACTTAGATGAAGATCAGAACACATTTAATGACCAATTTGTGCAGAAATCCAAGTAATCGCAAAGGGTTCAAATACTTTTTCTTGCAACTGTATATATGTATGTATGTATGTACACCGATCAAGAATAACATTATAACCACCTCCTTGTAATTGTCAGAGTAGTGTCTTATAGAATGGACATAGTGTTTAAGAACTCCAGCAGCACTGCTGCAGTGTCTTATCCACTCGTACCACCAGCACAACACACACAATAACACCTCATACACCACCTCATACAAAAAAAACAAGAGCACAATGGTCATAATGTTATAACTGATCAGTGCATGTGTATTTGTGTGTATTTGTGTGTATTCAGTATAAAACAACGACACATGAAGAAGATGGACAGATAGAAATGAATGGAGTTTGTGTACGATCTGGTAGAACTGGCAGGCCGAAGTATCTTTGGTATCAGTGGCCGTGTCACATGTGCCACAATTGTTCTGTGAGGTAGCCGCACTGGTTCTCACTACAAACGATGTGTGTATTTGTGTGTGTGTGTGTGTTTGCATGTGTGTACGTGAGTGTGTTCAGATTTTTTTTTTTCACATTTTTGCTTCACATTTGACTCTGAAACAACATTGTTTAAGAACCTTGCTTTAAAAAAAACACCTCTAAACCTCTCCGGCTCTGGACACGGTCATTGGTAGGTGGTACCTGTGGTGTTATGACATTTGGCTTCTTTGTGTTCTCCTTGTTTGTCCATTGTTTGATGCTACAAATGTACATTTGGCTTTTTTCTCCAGTTTCAGAGCTGTTCCCCAATGTCCAGCTTGATGACATCAATCTGGATGGAATTGCATGCACCCTTTGATTTACTGAGAACATCTTCTAGACCAAAACAATCTGAAAGGGTCTCAGATTCAAACCAGGTAATCAGAAGAGCCAAGACCTGTCTCAGTCTTGGTGTCGTCAGTGATGATTGACTGAGACTGACAATGACTTCGATTGACTGAAAACATCTTCCAGACCAAAGCAATCTAAGAGGCTCTCAGATTCAAACCAGGGAATAAGAAGACCCAGGACCAGTCTCAGTCTTGCTGTCATCAGTGATGCTTGACTGGGACTGACTTTGATTGATTGAGAACGTCTTCCAGGCCCAAGCATTCTGAGAGACTCTTAGATTCAAACCAGGGAATGAGAAGATCTATGACTGGTCTCAGTCTTAGTATCGAAAAAAAATGATGATTGATTGAGACTGACTTTGATTGATTGAGAACCTCTTCCAGACCAAAGCAATCTAAAAGGCTCTCAGATTCCAAACATGGCGATGAACTTTCTTTTTTTAGAGTGTCATTCGTTAACGTTAGTCGTGAACCATGATCCCACAACTGAACCATGATCCATGTTTGAGAAAGGTCCAGTTCAGAAGATGCCAGAGAGGTTGAAGTTCAGAGGCTGCTCCAGCTTGGAGTCCATCATTTTTTTTCATGAACATCATCACATCCGTCCAGGTTTACAGTATACACAACAACCCTTATTTTTTCTCTCGCTGCGGTTGTCTCTGATTGCTCCCGTAGCTTTTTGTCTCCCTCAGAGCATTCGCATTTGCGCTCGCTTTTGCTTTTCGTTTGTCGACTTCTTCTTCGCAAATTCGTTAACAAGGTGCTTCTTTACTTGTAGTTTATGCACAACAGAGCACAAAGAGTTACATTTAATAGAAACTTTGTGTCTATGGTACTAATTACCCGCATCGTTATTATAGAAGGGAAAGAGAGGGAGAGGTTGGGGCGAAGGGGAAGAGGATAGGAAATAGTGTAAGGAAGGGGAAAGGAAGAAGGACAGAAGAAAGAGACAGAAGAAATATTTACAGGAGCTTTCATTTGCAGAAGATATTGGTTATACTGTGTTCTTTGGAGCTTTTGTAACCTTGTGGAGCTATTTTGACACACATTTGGTGTCAAGGATGAGAGGTAGGTCTTCACCCACCGTCAGGTTTTGGTTGGTTTTGCATGATTTGTCATTTGTCGGGTTTTGGTCCGGCACGGACCCCGAATCGTACAGAATGGAGGGAGGGAAGAGAGGGATTTGGAGCGTTTTGCGGCTCGGAGCCGCTCCACCCCCCATGATTATCATTAAGGCATCTGTCATTGGCACTCAATCATACAGTGACATTTTACCTTTTACGTTTGGCCACTAGACACTGCCTTCCTCCGCATACTGGAGGAAGCGAGCAGCAGCTGTACTCTACCCTACTCCCTTTGAGTAATGATTGTTTCTTCTTTGTTTTTTTTTATATCTTTGGTAAATGAAAATACCTTTGGATATAAACATCGAACTTCATGCAAAAATAACAAGAAAATCAAGCATTACTGAAAAAAGTAAGCATTACAGGTTGAACAACCAAGTTTTGCTTGGCCCCCTATAAAAACACTCATGGAGTTATGAGACGGCAATGGTTGTTGAGAACGTAAAAAAGATCATGAAAAACATTTTAGAGGTCAAAGCTGTGTTCGTCCAGTAGGTGGCACCATTGCTCTGTGCATGAGGAGCGCTCTGGCTGGCCCCCATGGGCTAAAATGATTCTGAGGGGGCCAGCACAGAGGACTGATTGATTCTTCCAATCCCTTTCTCATTGTGCTGAAGCAAGAGCATGGAGCCACGCTGGCAGTAGGGTAGGTGGGTAGGTGGGGGGACGTGAGGAGACGTGATCAGGAATCAGGACAGGAATAAAATCATGTGGAGAAAAAAAAGTGTGTGGCGTGGCCCGAGAATTTAGACATCTAACGCGTCTGAGGCATATGATTGTGACACGCAACCTCCATGTTCCTTTGTCTAAATTCTCCCGGCCATCGCCATCGAATTCCAAGTCAAATTCATAAGAAATGGCTGACTTTATGCTAATGCTAACTGGAATGAGCTACGTAAGCAGTGAAGCCTCAGGATCTCGGCCAGACCTTCTGGTTGTCGCCTCACTGATTACAGAACAAAGTAGAAGGGGAATGTGTTGGGACACTTATTGCCATCTCCTCTTTCTTATTCGTTCCTAACTTGTTCTAAAAAGACAAAGGTCGTGGAAAACGACAAGAAGTTCAACGTAAAAGACCAACATCTCGAGGAACAAAGGGCGATGAGATTTAAGACTGAAGGCTTAAGGCTTAAATATCAAGCCTAGAAACCTTCAGATCAGGCCTTAGGCCTTCTTTGGGCGATTAACAAACAAACGACGGATGCCATATTGAAAATAAAACCTCCGCTGAAGTGAATATGGCAACCGAATAAACAAAGACATAAACCACAGGTTAAAAGACCAGAGCATGCCTGCAGACCCCCTTATCACTGGTCATAGGGCAGCTTGTGTCCAAGTACTAGGGGCCTCCAGTATTGGCCATGCCCCCTCGGCCGAGCAGGTTGAGGTTTCTCGAGCTTGTATGGACGGACGGACGCCACACGTGAACTTGTCGCCACTGCTGCCACCGCTGGTCCAGACCCGTCAGAGTGGGTCAAGGCTCTGACCAGCGGCGGACGCAGTGGGTCAGGCGCTCAGGCCTTAGAGAAGGTGGTGGCAGAGGTGCCCGGCTGGCCTGGGCTGCCATTGGCCTCGTCGTGCCAGCGGTCCACGCAGCGGCGGCGTGCGTTCATGAAGAAGTTGCTGACGGTGGAGAGCTCCAGGCCCAGCTGCTGCGAGATGGTGATCTGCATCTCCTTGCTCGGCCTCTTGTTCTCCTTGAAGATGGCGATGAGCGTGCGCCGCTGGAGGTCGGTGAAGACCAGCCGCTGCTTTTTGGGTGCCAGGTTGCGGTCCTTGTGCTGCTCCTGCTCCTTCCTCTTGCAGGCTGCACGGCCAGTAGAAAGAAAGAAAAAGAGAGAGAGAGTCAAAACAAATGTTCATGCTGAAAATATGTATGCTACTGAAACTGCAATAGAAATTATAATAGAGGGCGTTTCAGTGGTCATGTACTATATATGGCTCTATATGAGTGTGAAATACTCTAATACTTAAAGCAGGATTGGAAGTTTTTTGTCTCAGAATATTGTTTTACATTTTGAGTCAGTGTTGTCACTGATAGAGATTTGTGATATTTTTTTTAACTCAGTGTTTTGAGTGTTTGCGTGGGCAGGTAAAACTGAGCTTTTTCATCGCTGATGTCACAACACATGCAGGTTTCTGGCTAAATCTTAGCTACCTTCTTACATCCTTTGTAGTGAAATACGTAAGTCATAAAACTACAACATCTACACGCAGATTTCTTTACTCAAATTTTTATTTTCACATTTTCTTTAATGTATATGATGTTCTATTACAAATAAAACTCAAATTTAGTCTTTTTTATAACAGAAAAGAGGGAAATCTCAGTTTTTAAAAATATCCTGATATGTGTGAATATAGCTTCAGACCATCATGTGCAATTTTCACATTTTCTGGAGGTCCATGTCTTCAGACAAAGTTATTGACAGGAATACTGTATATACTGTATATGTATATTAAGATAAAATATGCAAAAAAGTTGATCTTATACAAATGAACTGAGAGTTTATCTCAGCTATTCATTTTTTTTTTAGTTTTATATGATCCTGGATTAGGAAAACTTCCATTACATTACTTACTGCTCAAACACACTTTTACAGTGTAATAGCAGGGCTACTGTTATTACCCTTTTATTACTACTGTTATAAGAATGTATTTGATGATATGTAATTAAAATGTAATATTATTCTCTGCTACAGATGTCTACAATGCAACAATCATCATACTATTGTTCATTCATTTGATTTCCCCATATGTGGGGAACTCTTGCATGGCATGTATTTTTATTTCTCTTTCCTAATTGGGCTAATTGGCACTTGATTGGGGTAAAAACAAATAATTATCTGTTTACAGAAAAATGAGGTCCACATATGAGGCATTAGTTTTTTTATATATGTGGATAGAACACAGTAAAGTCACAATTAATAATGACGTGCAAAACCTTTGTTTTGTGCCTGAACACAGCAGCTTTTTTTTCTAAATGTCCACACATGTGAATGCAAGGTCCTAGGAGGTGCTGATCTACAACCGCATCATAGCAGTGCCAGTATTACACATTACAACACAAACCTTGAGTGTATTATTGCTTAAATAATTTATTAATTTTAGAATGTGTTCAAATAAGTTATCTAACACTTCTAATGATAAACGTATAATCACTTTGCAAAGTAAAGCTACATCTATTGAATATTTTAGTCAAAGATGACTGCATATTGTGAAAATATATACACACAAACATGTGTGTATATATATGTGAGTGTGTGTGTGTGTGTCTTTAATACGAAGAGGCCATCCTCAGGGACTCATGTCGGAGAACCCTCCAGCAAAATCCACTCTCCCTCTCCAAGCTGTTTGCAGTCATTCAGCGGATTTACATTCATGTACTAGTGCTCGCTTTCAACCACACAGACCACACCACATACGAGCCGTGCTACCATATGGCTGCGGACGGAGGCAGATTGCCTATAAACCACAGCAGTGAAAAACACAGACTATAAAGACACATGCTGTGGTCGTTGGCTTTTTATTTGCTGTTGTTATGTCCGTAGTCTAAAAGGCTAAATCTGTTATTTTTAATTAAAGGGTTAATAGATTTAAATGCCGGTTTGCGTGCACGGTTTCTAAAAGGCTGTTGTTACCTATGCACTAGTGGACAAGCTTGGAATTGTTGTGCATTTGTGCAAAAATGTGCATAATTTGATACATTCATTTTCTTGTTGTTTAGTCCAAATTTGCTTTCATTTTCCTAATACAGAGTATAGATTTCCCGTAATGTGTAAAATAGGCCTGTTCTTATTTTTTAAATGCTATGCTACAAATGCTTATTTATATAGTGCTATAAAAAATATATACAGTAATGTATGATACGTGTGATCTTTAGAGCTAAAAACTAATATATCAATATTAAAATCATTATATAATTACAAAATATATGTTTTTAAAGGCACTTTTGTTGTAGTACAGTACTCTGATCCTCTCTCTTCTTCACTTTCTCTTTCTGTCTCTCATTCTACCTCTCTCACTTACATATGCACACACTCACACACTTAGCCGTCTCTGTCTGTGTGTGTGCGCGCGAGTGTGTGTGTTGCAGTGAGGGTTCCCCCAGTGAGATTGTGCTGAGAGTGTGAAAGCCAGGCCCTGGCGCTGTATGTCTAATTACAGAGAGCCATGAGCCGATCGATTTCTCCTACACAGTCAAATCTGTTTACTGCTGCCATCTAAAGCAACTGCACGCTCATCCATCATTTTCATATAGCACTGCACATCTCACACACACACAATGACGCAAAGACATACACACATTTAAACTGTCTGTCTGCACAACATGCAAAGATCCCCCCCTTTAACACACACATATAGATATGCATGAAACCAGTGACAACACAATTACAGTTCAGTGCTGGCTTGGACGTGTTTTGCATACATATGCAATATGTAATATATACTATATACTCTGTATAGACGCACACATATTGGGGTGCACAATGTTTCATTGCGGCATCAGCATCACAGGATGTGCATTGACAAATATAAGACATAAGACAAATGAAAGCAACATTACATATTAATTGTATCTTAAAATATAAAAATATCAGTTTTAGAATCATTCAAATTGTGAGCCAGAACAATGTTACTGCACTATGTAACTTTGCTGGAGCTTTTATAATTGTGTAATATTGCTCTACTGTATCAGTTCACATGCTTCTTTCACTTGCAGTGAGGGTTTTGTATGTATCACACAGCTTGTCCAGAAATGCATGTGCTCCAAATAAAAGGGATGTTGTTTATGTTGTTTATTTTACTCCAATCTTGGATACACAAAGATCATTCATATTAACCGGCAGATCATTGATTTCTGGTAATTTCTGGTGAATGTTGTGTTTTGTAATGCCACAATATTTATACATGAAAAACACAACATGTCCCTGTGTACACTATGTACTATGTATTCTTTGCTCATACATTTATATAATATTTATACATTCGGTCTACACTGCACTCACGCAATATTACACTACTATATAGCTTATTGTACATTTACTGTACAATTGCATATACACATAATATATATATATATATATATATATATATATATATATATATATATATATATATATATATATATATATATATATATATAAATGTATATATATAAATATATATACAAATGTATGTACTAAATGTATATGTATATAAATGTATGTACTAAATACATTGTATAATGTGTATTTGTTTGTATGCATACAAACATATTTTTTTAAAACATGCACAAGCACACTGCTGTAACTGTAGGCCGTAATGAATGGTGGCTGTATTCTCTGACCTATATTTAGAGCTCTTTTGTCCGGTTGTGTCTCGGTTTTTCGGTATCGAGCGCGAGACTGTAGCGCGTTTCGCTCGTTCCCACATTCCGCCTCCTGATGTCCCCCGTTCCGGCGCGGCTCTCGCGCCTCCCCGAGCGCCGCGCGCACTGGGCTCGAGGGATCAATACGGATCGATCGCGCGGGAAGGGGGCCCTGATTACTGGACCACGTGCGCAGGAGAAAACAGAGGAAAATCGATCATTGCAGCTTTTAGGGCAACAGCCGCGCGCAGACAGAAAGAAGAAAGACGCACATTCTGCCTCGTGCATTAGAGGCAGTGCCTGTGCTGGAGAAAATTTCTATAAAAAAATAAAACCCAATAAATCGTCTAACATGGTGAAAACCTCGAGCATGCACTACAATCAACTGCGGCTCGAGCTGCCTGCATCCAAAACATGTATTATAGATAGGCCTACATGAGCTTTTAATGTCCTAATTTAGTTTTTTTCCTTTCTGTTCTTTTTTTCTTTTTTTTTTTTACATAAATCAGAATGGGAACAGTGGCACGTGAGTTCATTATCTCTAACTCTGAACAGAAGCGAGGACACTGGGCTGGACTTCTGAACAGAAGAACAGCATTAGGCAGAGCTTTCAATACAACACTCCCCACGGTCCAATTTCACGCATAACCTAGTCTAATCTCCCGGGTCAAACAGCTGGCGGTGAAGGCAATACAGTTATGAAGCGATTAATGTGTGCAAAGGGTAATTACAGCAAAAACAGATGAACAGCAAACTCAGATATTATTTCCTTTGTTCACATGCAAACCTGAAATACACCGTGTTCACACACATGTGCATTATATATTATTTATTACTTATATGGCTACAGGCTATATGAGAATCTTACGGGCATGCGTGAAATGTTTCGCACGAGTCGCATTTATAGATATGAGCGTAAATAGAATAATAGTCAGGCATGAGAACTATGTAGTAATGGAAATAACGGGTTTCTTTAAGCTGGATTTGTTTGTTTGTTTTTGCTGTATTTTTAAAAGCGGTAAATGTAAATGATCTGATTATTTTCGCTATGCCGCTTATCGTCCAAAACTATTAATTATATAATTATTGTTAAATATATAAAGACATAAACTCGCACACGAAGGGTTTTATGAAATGTACAGAATGTACATCAGCCTTTTCAGTTTCATATATTCTTTCTAGCTATCTGTCTTCAAATAGAGTCTATTCTAATCTTTTGGGCCAATGCGTTACAGTTATGAAGCAAAACGTAATCACACCAGATATATGGGGAGCAAACCTCTGTGAAAATGTCAATCACAGCTGGTTTCTTCATTACTGCTTCTCTAAACACTCATAACTTTCAAACCAGACCCAGTAGAAGAGCACTATATGCTTAGTTCTTTCAGCGGCTGCACTGTTGTATGACAGTCGATATGTTGTTGTCTTCATCTGAGCAAAACAGAAGCAGGCAGGGCACAGAAATTAGATTTACATCTGGTTTTGCAGTATGCTGTGATCTAATGCCTCTGATGTACTGCTTTGGGATGTGGTCTACCTTAAAGAGCCCATATCCTACCTTTTCTGTGTTTGATTTATTTCGTCTTTTGACGTTTTTACAAATTGGCAAACGGTCAGATGCATTTTTGCATAATCAATAATCTATGTTCTGATTGGGTGATCTGTATTCCACCAGCATGAAACACTCAGACATGCTTCGGTGTGAGTGGGTGGGGCTAAAGCTGATGAGCCTGAATAGGCATTTGAAAAACTTTTATATTTCTTGCATTTTGGCTTATGCTTTAGAGCCCGGATTGCATCATGTTACACAGGAAGGTGATAGTAGGGTTAGGAGTCTTGCCCAAGAATTCTTATTGGTGCAGTGTGGTTTGCTGGCCTGGATGGAGAATTGAACAAGGAAAGCATACCACAAGGAAAGTGGTGGTTTATACAAAGGATTTTTGAGCGATTTTGGTTATACATAAAAATATGTTTGTGTATAGATGATAGTTCAGAAAAACCCTATAAACTAAAGAACCTTTTATTAAAAACATGTAGGTCTACAGCTAAGAACAATGGAACCACAGAAGGTCCTTATATAGTGCCACTCAAAGAACCCTTTAAACCACCTTTGATTTTTTTAGATTTGGAACGTCAAGCAATTTCCTAATTAAAAATAAATAAATAATGAATGTTGCATGATATCCCTTTGATAGCCCTTAAAAATCCTAAGTGTGGCGGCAAAAGGGGTATCATTTCCACAACCATTTCACAATTGAACCACATTCCATGCTATCATCACGTTCTCACAGTTGAACAATTTATTGGTAGGCCTTTCTGAAAAAATGCAAGTAGAGTATGGATCCATTAAGAGCTTCTCCTTTGGGTTTGGTTATTTAAACTAGCCTATACACAATATAAGCCCCTGCGTTCACTCACTGGCTGAAGGTCTACAGCTAAAGGAATTTAGGCTCTCCTGACAACACAGCTCTTCTTATACGTTCAAGGCTCTGTGTGTAAGATCAGATTAATCTGTATGGCATTGTGTAGTATTAACGCCATTACGGAGGATTTCAGTGTAACGCCAAAGGGATGGATAAAGGCTCATAGGCATCAACTAGATTTACAGACTCTCAGAGGTTATGAATTTGCTTGGTTTGTGAGCAGAAAGGAAGGAACCGCTGAGGAGATGATGATATTGATGCAGTCTGTATGGAGAATAGAATAAATTTAATGGCGTTAAAGAGGCGCTGTGGCGACGCAAACTTTGAAATACCGATGGAAAAAGAAGGAACATCCATTGGAGTGAATGATCAAATATGGTGTTAGAAGTCCGAGTTTGAGATTTTAATTTCACAACCAGATATCCTTCCAGATTCTTTGGGGCAGTTTCTCGGACATTCGCTCTTGGACTACATTTTTAATTCAGAATGGAGATTTTCAATTGAAAGTAAAATAGTATACCACTAGATTTTATCCCTCACTGTAAAACAGACTCTTTTGGCCCATATATGATTGCCAAAAGTCCAAAATAAAAAAATGCCAACGCAAATAAGGCCTTTCCTGACATCTGTGCACATTTCATATCAGCTGCTTGTTGTTTTTAATCGGCCTTGTTGTTTCAATTGTTCTGTTTTTTTTCTTACAGAATAATTTTAGTCTTAACATCGATTGACCCACGCTTTTAAGACCATTTCATGGAGCATTTATTTAATTCAGTACCCCATGCCAAGCTTTCTCTGGCTCCCAGCTCCAGACTCGATAGAGTGTAATGGAATGAGTGAGTGTTGGCGCTAATATACTGATAATTTAATACATAATGTCTGTTTTCCGTAGCGAGCCATTACTTCCAGCCGTTTTACACTGCCAACAACATGTTGGCTTCTTTGTCTTCCACTCCACGCGAATTCATTTTAGGGGAATTAAATGCTCACCTGTAATAGGAGATTTTCTCTCGCTCTCTTTCTTTCTCTCTCTCTCTTTATCTTTCTGTCTATGCGAGTGTGATGCATTTGAGAAACATTTCTCAAAAGCTATATTATACACATTACAGAGAAATCTGAATACAAACAAACCTGTGTTCACATTGCTCAAAAAAATCGATTACTGCATAAACGCTTCCTGCTGGACATTTTTAAACTGCTTTACTGTTTTCATGAGCCGAAACACACAAACACACTCACTATAGAAGATAGTGGCTTAGTGCAAACGTACTAACGTACGCGTGCCTATTTGCGTGTGGTCCGTGGTCGCGTGTATAGACTACACAGCACAGTGTGGGCATCTGAGAAAGGCAACTCCATACAAACCCGTGTTCAAAACAGCTCAACATAAATCGATTACGTGTTATTTTTATTTCTTTAATGTTTGATGCAATTTATGTTATCATTGCTATTTAATGCATATTGTTTCTACGAGCTGAAACATGAACACGCTTACTACAGGACGCTGTGACATATTTCCTCTGTGTGTGTGTGTGTGTGTGTGTTTGCGTGTGTCCCAGTCAGTGCTGGTCCCTGTGAAATGTAGAAAATTATTTTTTTTTTTTAACATCAAGGAGATATCTAGATATACGCCTAAATCTATTCACTCCCCAATTAATAAATTACTTACTGTATTATAGGTTTCATGTTTACTGCATGAAGATTCCATGAGCTAGGTCATAGCACAGGCAAAATCATTCTGACAAAAAAAATATATATATACAGTGACTGCCACGCAAAACGGCAACATTACAGCAGAAGTATTTTCCACAAAATTCCACAGATTATTTCTATTGGCCTATTCATGAAAAATGAAATGAAAAAAAACATCACAGTTTAAAGAACAACTGCCAAATTAGAATTTTTATTTTGAAAATAAAACTTAAATAAAACTTTTTTTTAAAAGACATAAATTCTTATTTTCTCCATAAGAAGGTTTAAGTTCCGAGATATCTTCAATACAAGCCCACTTGTCCTCTGACTGTTTGCAAACTGCCTTTTAATTGGCAGAGTCTGTTTAATTTCGTAATCCAGTGGTAATCACAGTTATTGATATGTTATCACAAAGATGGATGGAGTTCACCATGCCTGTGTCCGCGAGCAATATTTTAGATGCCCGTTCCGTTTTCTGAAAGCTGCGTTTTACCTTTCAGGCTGTTCCCTCGCTGCAACGCAATTTTTCATGTGCTGCTGGGTATTGAAACGTGAATCTTTGGGCTAAACAAATATTCACCGTGGTGTGTTCTGGGGCGTAAAAGAAATTCGTTTTAAATGGTCTGAACTGAGCTTAGGCCAGCTCGTGCGTAACTGCTCCTGTAATATACGACTTTGCTTTTAAGAGGAAACCATTTAAAACATTGAATAAATCAACAAAAGGACCACTATTGGTAATATATGGAAGCATTTTAAATAAAAATGTATAATGAGTTCGTAAGAACAATTAAATCAGTTAATTACCCTAGACGTAAACGAAATTCAGCTTTACTCGAATTGTCCAGGTATTTACCAGGTGCTAAGTTATTTACATTCATTTATCTTATTGCGTCTGCTTTTACAAACTTACGTTAGATATAACGAACACTGACTGGACAAAACGGACAGAATATTATCATTAACAATATAAGTAATACTTTAAACACGTGTAATTAAACAGCAACATTCCCAGTGTGCATATTAACATCTAACAAATTTATCAAGAGTGAAAAGTGTCCATAAACCATGAACCAAGTGTAAGTATGAAGAAACTTTACATACATGATATTATTTGATATTTAAAAGCTTCGCCACACACAAATATTTTGAAATTGTTATTTTAGAAAATAAAGGTGCTTTTTCCCTATAGCATCACTTAAGGAACCATTTCAGACACCTTTATAGCGTATCCTTATATATTATGTGCCCTGCAAAGAACAATGTAATCTTTCAAATAGGTTATTCACCCTTTATAACAAGTATCCATCGAAGAGCCACTTTTACAAAAAACGGTGGTGGTGCTAAAGTAGTTCTTGTGTTACCCTAAAGAGCGTTTTCGTCTAGTATAGCCTTAGGAGACGTTTACATTAAAATTTAAAGAACCACCTCTAAAAAAAACGATTCTGTACCGATTATCTACCGGATCTTTTAATGAACCATCTGTCTTCAAAAGTGAAGAATTCTACAAGTCCAGTTGTTCACAGATTGTCTTAATACGTATTAATTTAATACTGCATCTGTTAATTCGTCTCAATCAGCAGTGTTTAATTTTAGACTGTAAGAATCGACTCGAGTGCTGTAGAAAGGAGTAGTTCAGCCGAGTCAACAAGTCCAGCCCGGGCCAGCTCCTAAATAATTGACGAGAAATCCAGGCCTTTGTAGGTGAGCAAAACCAAACGCGTCCGTGCGGTCGGAGTGAGTGTGTGTTGGGGTGATGGAGGCTACGGGACCCGGATCGATCATCTAACCGCACTGTGCGGCACACCGCTCGCATGGGGATCGATGGTTCCGAGTGGGACCCTTCTTATTTCGGGCTGTGAGGGTGGGGTGGGGGTTAAATGCGCCCCCCTTACGGACCACTGGTGACGAGAAATTGCTGTGGCCGTTTATTCCACAGTTTGGTCCAAGCTGGCCTTTCTACACACTCCATAAACACGTGTCTGTTAAACAGGGTAATAGAGCTGTTCATCGATAGGCCTGATCGGCTGTTGCGCCGAGACTCATATATCCTTATGTGCTTCACTAATTTTCGCTTGGCCAAGTGGAAACGTATCCTGCGCAGTATGACAACTATCATTTTCGATGGAATTGCTGAAAGTGGAGGTGGATGTCCCCTATAAAAAATAAAGATACTGGTAAAGAATCTTTGAGGGATGCCATAGAGAAAAAAAAACATTTTGATGCCGTAAATAACTCTGCTTAAAATAGAGATATGGAAAGGTAATGGTGAAATTCTGTATGAATCCAACTTAAACCACTTTTCTGAACTTTTCTAAATCTTAAAGGTTCTTCGTAGTATAAAGCCACATACAAGCACATTTTTGAATACTCTATTGATAAAAAAGGTTCTTCACAAACAAACGCGGTTCTCTGTAGAACAAAAAGTGGTTATTGAAGCAACACTGTAAAACATTACAGCCACATTAAGTTATGTGAACTTATTTGTTCTTTTCAATTCCAATTGCCATGACAAGTTTAATATATTGAAATCAAGTTCCTTCGTTTTACATAAAAATAACAAAAATAACATATTGTCTTAACTTCCTGTGAGCTATTCAAATTTACCCAAGTTTATTCTCTTTAGTTTTCCTATTGGTTCCTGGTACCATATATCTGCATATTGGGTGTGCCGCTCCCTTACTTACGATCTTTGTGTTGTCTGTTGCCCTAAGCTACCTTATTCTGGGCGTGCATTAATTATAATATATACGTTGATTGCCAGGCCAATATTTGCATATTGGGTGTGGTCTCTCCCTTACTTATCATCTTTGTGTTGTCTGTTGTCCAAAGCTACCTTGTCCTGGGCGTGCAGTAATATGATATATGTGTTGATTGCCAGGCCTCAGTGTTGTAGGCTGTAAGAGCACATTAACTTTATTCTGTGTTCCGACTGATCACAATATACTGGCTTTGAGCTACAGAGTTCACTCTTTATGGAGTGTACTCTTATACTGCCCCAGCATTATACTGTCAGTATTTGCAGTTAAACAATAGTATTAAAAATGTTGCGAATACCTATGGTTAACTTAAAATGATAAGTTGTGTGAATATTACTGAAGTTTAACTAACTTGAAAGTGTGTGTTAAAATAAAGCTGAATTGTTAGTTTATTTGACTAAACAGATCATTTTTTAAAAAGGACAAATTAAACAATTGAGTTGTTTTAACTCAGTGCATCAAGTTGAAACAATAAGTAATGAGTATTTGAACAACTTGTTTAACTTAACATCTTGAGTTGATACAAATGTTTTTATCAAGTTGAGTTAACTCAGCTTTTTAAGGCAGCAGGGGAACTTATGTTGCTGAATTTAACCAACTTGAAATGTTTTACAGTGAATACGAACAAGTTAGCTTGGAACATCTTCTAAATTATTATTTTTTTAAAGAATCTAGATGTTTAATGTCTCTTTATACTCACACCTCTAAGATGCTTTGGCAAACTCATTATTTGGGAAACTAATTATTTCATTATTATTATGGTTCTTCTATGTTATAGTTTAAACGACCATGTAATGTATTTTTATTTTTAAAAGTGCATGAGATTCGCATGGTCACGGAGGTCCGTCGCATCCGCGGGCTATCTGTGGGTCATCTCAGCACAATGTCAATTTTCTCCATCAATACATCCTCGGACACAACATGTGAGGACGGAGCTCGAGCACTTTCGAGTCGATTTTTCATTTTCGTCAAAAACTGAATTTCGCTCACCGTCATATTGCAGCTTCTGGGCGAGACAGTGCGGAGTTTACAGCGCTACAAGAACTAGAATAACTCGTAGGAATATAGAATTATTATTTTGATATGGAAGCACGGGATGTTCTATTTTTCATTTAGAAATAAAATGATGCATGTATGAACGTGGTAATAATTGCACACAAACACACACACACACACACACACACAATGCTTTCGGATGCATGAGCCTTTCATGCATTCCACCAACAATTGATCAGCAAACACATTTTCATACATCTGTAATAAACAAGTCTATTTCGCAGAAAAGGCAAAAATACCGAAAAATTTATAAATGCTGCATGAATTCATTCACGCAAGTAAACTAAAAGAAATCAATCGTGCTTATGTAACATGTCTCATTCACGTGCAACCGTCTTACACAATGAAATATCATGAATTCTTTTTTTTTTCAATGTAAACGGAAAGCATACAAACCTAAGTAATAACAGTGATACTACAACTACTACTACAATAATAGTAATCATGATAATAATTCAAAATGAAGTATGTTCGTGGGAAAATGTATATCACACACGTCAACTGGAACGAACACACACATCTGCAGTCGCGAGCGCAGGCACAGATAATAATCCTATTAAAGAGTATTAAAAACAGTTAATGTTAAATACTGCTTTTGTTGAAGAGTAACTGTCTTTCTAGGTTCATAAACGTTGCTGTAAGGATTTGATTGAATTCAGCACCAAGAGTTTGTGTTAATGAGTTCAGGATTTTTGATGATCACCAACCCACCTCACACACAACTCCCCAACACATCTTAAAAGTTTTGGGGGAAGAATAACCCAATTATTCCTGAGTTCTTCACACCTGGATCCAACCAGTCCTATTCTATAGTACTTCTCTACAGGTACTAGAGAAGCTGTGTGAAATTGCACATCTATTAAAAATTGGTGCAACTTTAGCAATGTAGCTAAATTTGGACATTTGGACTAATGGTGTATCTATATATATTGACTGTGCAGATGCTTTAGGCACATGCATGTACATAAATGCAGTAAAAAATATTGTATGTAATGTATGTATGTTGAGATCTTGTTAGTTATTCTGAAGAACAAAGCTTTGTTCCATATTTCTTCTGGACACCCCTGGACACTTGGATTAAAATAATACACAAATTGAAATAATACGTGAAATTTCACATTTCTGGTGGCTATCCGGTGATCAGTGCGTGGCGACGCACCTGTTAATGCTGTAAGCAGTTGCTATGGAATGCTGCCTCCCCTGTAATTAGATATGAGTGAGTGTGGGAACATGCAGACTGAGTTTGGCCTTTGGAGAATGGTGTAATAGAAGCTGAACATTCCTATAGTTCAGGTCAGGGCCAGTTCCTCTGTGTCCACTACATTTCCTAACTGGTCTCCAAAATCAATCGCTCAGTGGACAAACATCTGACAAGCCAGATCTATCCCTACCAGCTCAATTAAATGCCATTCATAGACAGATTGATTGATCTAGAGGCCGAGGAGCAAAAGATCTATAACAGATCTTATATTAATCCCACATTACACTATTAGAAGAGGCCTTTACTAGATCCTTTAGCGGATGTGTGCTGCCACATGCAGGGGAGGCTCTTTCTCTGTTTTTATATCCCAAAAAAACTTTGAATAGTATAATACATCTAATTATTGACTTATGTGGAGTTAAAGGAGAACTTCCGTGTAGTAAAACATGATAAAGGGTACTAACCTTTGTTAAATAGCACACCTCTGTTCTCCCGCAGCTTTCTGAGATCCAGTCATCTTTTCTACTTTTAAAGTTAAAACAAGGCATTAAGAACTTTAAAACTGCACAAGAAGCTTATTAAAATCCAAAATATGGATTCTACCAATGAGGTGTGGAGCTACTTTGAGCCTGGATAATAGTGCAAAAAGTGATTTATCTGCAGGGGAAAAATATGCCCCATATCTTGAAACTGAGAAACTGCAAAAAATAGCTGGATCCAGGAAAGCTGCCGGAGAACGAAGATAGGCTATTCAACAAAAGTCAATTTTACTCTGGAGTTCTCCTTTAAGGGAGCTAATATTTGTCTCATTAAGCCCTTTAATACTGAGGAGCTATACACACTGTGGACTCACTATATTGACAACAAAATAACTTAAATATTAGTCTCATTTTAATCCTCTGTGGCATCAATTTTATTTTTTTCAGATAAAACATATTTCAATCCATTATCCTGTTGATGTATCAAAACAAAGTCTGCCCCTCACTTCTATTGTAGCAGAAATTGGTACAAAATGTATGCAAAATTTATCTATCTATCTACATATCTATCTGATGTCATGGTGTGGAGTGCAATTTTGTACAGTGCTAGATAGGTCTGTTACGATAACATTTTTTTGTCAAATGATATGTTGCAAAAATTATTGTGATAAACGTTATTGTTGGCATTTTAAGAACATCAAATGGCACTAATATAATGATAACCTAATATCATAACAAAGGAATTACACCCTTTTAAAGACAATAAACTTTCCATTCTTGGACCTAATTTTGAACCCCCCGAAAAATTCCCAGCTTGAACCTAAGTAGGTTATAGTCATAAATAACATATATATATATATACACATTGCAAAGCACGGAAGCAGGGGAACTGTGTGTCCGCTCCACACCATGACGTGCAGCCCCGATTTGTCCCAGCTGACCCGCATTGGACCAGCATAAAGTCTTTGCCTCAGCCTTCACTCGAGAGATACGCTGACGGTGAGAGGAACACAGAGGCAACACGAACCTAACAGACACAATAAGTTAAGAGAATAGAACCACACTGGGCCGTTACTATGTTTCTTTAAGTTTGTTTTGGGTGTGATTTTTTTCTTTTTTCTTAATAAAGGTACGTTTTGAGTTTATTTACTCCCTGTGTTTCTGTCTTTCTGTGCTTCTGCACTACCGGGTCACACAGTCACAATATATGTAAGTGCAAACACAATGGACGATATCACGATTATTAAAATAATTGAGGTCACGTCCATTTATTTAATGATAAGTCGATAATGTAATTATTGTGACAGGCCTTGTGCTAGATCATTTTTGGTCTTCATTACAGGCACTCCAGTGCATTATTTCAAAAGGACAATGGTCATCCACATACTGCTGCAGTCTCAAGAGCTTGCCTTAAAGACGAAATAAAAGTACAGTCAGATCGTCAGATCTATCACTGATAGAAAATCTGTGAGATGCTATCTGAAGATCAACATTCCAAATCTACTGCAAAATATGCAGGAATATTCAACGAATCATTGGATGGTATTTGCAGCACACCGGTGCACAGGTAAGACAAGGGATTAGGGCCTTCTCAAAAGGTCCTGAGATCTGGTTTGAGAGCCACAGCGTGAGAATTATAATGTACACTCTGACAGCAGGCATAAATTGCTTTTTCTCTTTCTTCTACTCTCTATAGCTTATGCTTTGTACAACATATTCAGCCCCAGTCACATTCTCTTTAATTCTGTGCCCCATCATCCATCAATACACATTTTCTATGTCTAGATCATTTTATATAACCAATAATTCACGTGGCATTCAAGGCTGCTCAACATTCAGCGTTCTTTAAAGTCAGATGTCTGTCGAGCTGTTTTCATGTACGTTGTCTTTATCATATGTTTTCCATTCATTCCTGAAAATGGCCTCTTGTTTTCTGTCTTGTTTTCCAAAGGCATTCTAACCTATTGTGAGCCAAGAGAATACAGGGGTTGGAACAATTGTCTACAAGCAAGTCAAATATATACAGTGATTTCAAGCCATTTCATGTGATATTGACTTTGGTTTCTTGGATTAAGAATCGTTTTTGCTAGACAACAGACCTCAAGTTACATTATTTACTGTTCATTTAGGAGAGTTATGTTGTTTAGAAATAACTTATCATGACTTTTATATTGTCTGTTTAGGTCAAAGCACTCTGGCAAAGACTTAAGGGTGTAAAAAAAAAATATTTCTAACAAAGACAATACAAATGCTTTAGATCTTGTACTTTCGGTACATAAAAGTGCAGTTGGTAGCAGTACTGCTACCTGGTTGGTTGGTAGATAGTCACGATATATCGTTTAAGCATCGCCATCACATCGCAGGATATGCAATATCACCTAAGGCAATTAAATCAAACACGTCATGTTGCAATGTTTTGATTCTTGACACAAGTAGTACAAGTAGATACACAGCGCTGTCTCTGTGTCTGTGTGAGTGACAGGCTGCTGCTGCCTGAGAAGCACAAGGGGGAGTATGAGGGGGGGGCAGGAGAAAACACGAGGTAACCACATGGCCTCCATTCACATGTTTGGGCACGTGCTTGTAAACTTGGGCACGTGTCGAAAGCTGTGCACCTCAGTCCAGCACGGTTTTGCGGTGGAGATATTTCCAGTTACAGCTAAATTCAGATTTTAATTCCAAAAAAACGCTCTTATTTACCTTTTAAAAAGCCATTTAAATGCCCGATTACTGTTGTTTTGCTGTTTCCTCAGGTTTTGAGAGCACCACGCTGACTCAGCTCTTAATTGGTCCGGATGCGAGACAGTGCATGGGTGGGGTTGGGGATGGGGCTGGTGATGTCATGGGCCCTGCATTGTTTATTATCGCAATATATATCGTTGAAAAAAGTACATTTGCAATGTAACGCTTTTCCAATATCGTGCAGCTCTAACTCTGACAAGTGCTTTTTTTTCATGTAGAAATATTTTACTGCCACTGTCTCTCAGAAAATGCTGTTGTCAGTACAAGCTATCTTTAGATGCATCCTTATTTTTTAAATATGCATCTCAATATTAAAAATATTCCCATCCTTTCTTTTAACGCAATTTATATTGGACAGTAAGTTGCTATTGACCCCTAATCCCCAGAGCAGAGCAGAAAGGCCAATGCAGATTAAAAAAAAGCATTGCTGTCTGGCTCCATGGTGTATTGATTACTGCAGTATTGCAATACATACAGCAGCATGAAGATATTAATATTTTGATATATATGTATATTAGTATAGGAAAAGCATTGCTTTAGGAATGCTCTCGTATCTGTTAGTGTAGTGTAGTGTTTAAAAGAGTGTTTCTACTGGCCTATTTTTCATGCAGTGTATATAAATATATATAGAGTACACATTTGCTGCTGCTTTTTAAATATGTAAAGTATCTAAAGTATTTGTTCTACCAAAACAGTACCACGTTCTGTTTTACAAGTATTATAGTACAAATACATTTGTACATTGTCTGTGGTATTTACCAGCTTTCAATATATCAATTATATTTACCAATTACCTTATGGGCTACTATTCTCTGTATTATCTTTAGCGGTATACAGCTCTGGAAAAAATACCACTTAAAAATTTGTTTCTTTGATTTTACCAATTTAAGAACCTCTGGAATATTTTGTAATCAAGAGGAAGATGGACGATAACAGCCATCAAACCAAGCTTTGAACTGCTTGAATTTTTGCACCAGGAGTAAAGGCATAAAGTTATCAAAAAGCAGTGTGTAAGACTGGTGGAGGAGAACATGCCAAGCTGCATTAAAACTGTGATTGAAAAAAGGGTTATTCCACAAAATATTGAAATATTCTGAACTCTTAAAACTTTATGAATATGAACTTGTTTTCTTTGCATAATTTGAGGTCTGAAAGCTCTGTATATATTTTTTGTTTTTTTTCAGTCATTTCCCATTTTCTGTAAATAAATGCTCTAAATGACAGCAATGTTCATTTTGCTCAAACATATACTTATAAATAGCAAAATCAGAGAAATGTATTCAGACACTGAAGTGGTCTCTTAATATTTTTTCCAGAACTGTATGCTTATTTATGATCATTATAAGCATTTTGTATATGCATCATATTTAATATATAAGAATATATTTACAAGCATTATTATTTATTATATTGATTTGATTTAGATTTATTTTCCTCATGGTTCATTGTCAGCTGTATTATTTGTTATTATCTTTATTATAGTTGGGAGGATGTGTTTGGCTGTGGACCTTTCAAATGGAGTGAGGTCTTTTGTCTGTGTCGGCTGGTTTGCGATGTGGTGTGTGTGTGTGTGTGTGTGTGTGATGCAGAAACAGCTCTGTTGGTGGGATAGTATTGTGAGCATTGGGCCCTGCTTGGCTGACTGCTGCTGCTGCTGGCTGTTCTGTGTCTGTGTGCTTGTATATATATGTGTGTGTGTGTGTGTGTGTGTGTGTGTGTGTGTGTGTCTCTGCTTGGCTAGCTCCTGCTGGTGGGAGCCCCAGAGATGGAGGGAGAGAGCAGGGGAAAGGAAATCAATACAGATTCAGCGCAAGTCAGATAAGCCTTAACAATGTATAGCGCAGGCACACTCTATAACCCAATCACATACACACTCACACACACACAACACACACCTTCACAACACGGCCCCACACATGTACTTTCACACTCGTACCGTAACACACATTCAGACACACACACACACACTCTCCGTCTCACTTGCGTTCACACGTACATGAAAGGACATGAACTGGGACCGGACCGGGCAAGCATACCGCCTCACACACACCTCACACACACTTCACACACTGCTGTTTGTTAGGCATGCACAGGCACACGCACAAATGCACGTAAACCCGTGACCCTGTGCATTCTGCCTGAGCACAATGCATACACACACACATATATATATACACACACACACACACATACACACACACACACACCTCTCTTCAACCTTCAAATATTAAATGATCACAACCTTGGATTGCATTGGAGTGTATTTTGCTGACAAGAACAAAATGATAATCAGTGGGGCATGTAAATGAGTAAGAGCGATGGCTGTGGCTGAGAATTTTACTCTACTATTGTAGAATATATAAAGGCTTTAATACAGTATAAAAGCTACACTGATCACATGATCACTCAGGCTTTTACTCCACTCTGGGGGTCTTCTTTTTTGACCCCTTTGGACTAAGGTCCCCCATCAATCTAATAGCAGTCAGAAATGCTAATGCGGCTAATGCTAATGTGCAAATCATAGACTGTGTATAGCTGGACAGAGCATCATCTCTCAAAAGTGAAGCCACCACAGGTCGGGCGCCCCCTGCTGTTCGGTTTCAGAAAGCTGCGTTACTCCACCCATCGCCATAGGTTTCGATGGCAAAACAGACAACTTTCAATCATGTTTTTTCTAATATACTGTAATTCTACCTCCATTATTTAAATGCAGCAGCTAGTGTAACCTCTGCTTATATTGCCTAATTTTTATATCCCCACAGATTTAGTTTTTTAGAAGGTTATTCAGCTCTATTCAAAAAAGGTGTGGTTATTGTAAAAGGGCTGGTTATGGGCGGGACCAATAACAGACCGTCAGCTCCGCTCTGCTCTGCAGCCTGTGACCACGAGCCAGCCCTCAGGGGCGGGGTTATTTAAATGAGTAGGCTGTCTCTTCACAGTCTTTGTCCCTCCTCTGGTCTCTACTGCGCAGACTCGGGTGTCAGGATCGCCAACATGGCGGAAGATTTTGGCTTCATTTTCATTGAATGAATGGGAACGGCGACACGACGTCCATCTTTTTTACAGTCTCTGGTGCAAATAATATGGCTATAGCATTATGACACTGGAATAAGCAGTCAGAAATGCTACTGTGGAAATGGTATAGCTACAGCATTATTACATTGGAATAAGCAGTCAGAAATGCGAATGCAGCTAATGCTAATGTACAAATTATATGGCTATAGCATTATGACACTGGCATAAGCAGTCAGAAATGCTAATGCAGCTAATGCTATTGTGCAAATTATATGACTATAGCATTATGACACTGGAATAAGCAGTCAAAAATGTTCATATGGAAATGGTATAGCTATAGCATTATGACATTGGAATACACAGTCAAAATGCTAAAGCAGCTAATGCTAATGTGCAAATTATATGGCTATAGCATTATGACACTAGAGTAAGCAGTCAGAAATGCTAATGCGGCTAATGCTAATGTGCAAGTTATATGGCTAAAGCATTACAACACTGGAATAAGCAGTCAGAAATGCTAATGTGGCTAATGCTAATGTGCAAATTATATGGCTATAGCATTATGACACTGGAATAAGCAGTCAGAAATGCTAATGCAGTTAATGCTAATGTGGAGATGGTATGGCTATAGCATTATGACACTAGAATAAGCAGTCAGAAATGCTAATGCGGTTAATGCTAATGTGCAAATTATATGGCTATAGCATTATAACATTGGAATAAGCATAGGAGCCTAATTAATGTGTGCACTAAATGTTTATTAAAGGAGATATCTGGTGTGAAATAGATTTGGGTTGTAGTGAAACATAATAACAAGTATGATTTTTTGTCAAATAGCCCACCTCCATTCTCCCGAAAAAATCCCAAATATAGCTACTTAGAGGTCGTTGCGCTATGCCCCTATCGCTAGCATTGTAAGCCAGTTGGGAACATTGGTTAAAATGCTGTATTTCAGAATGCTGGGGAGGAAAAAAAGTTTGTACTTGTTATCATGTTTCACTACAACAAGTGCATTTCACACCAGACTTTTCCTTTACTTTCCTGAAATACCTTAGATGTACAGTGTATATGTACACAAATCTCAGCTACCTAATAAGTTACACACTAAAAAGTATTTTTTTAGCCCCTCTAGAATACTGTGAAATACTGCCTATACAATTGTCTGTATGGAACAGATAAATATGAACCTATTGGCACCATGCCACTATTGCCAGCTCTGGTCTAAAGTGGTATACATGCCCCCAGTATGTTCTCTGGAATGATGGAGCACCATCCAATACGAGGGTAAGTTGTGGTGGTGGTGGTCATCCAAAATATTGACCTCATTTGTACTCAAATTCTCGCAGCAATGGTCCAAATTATAGTATTAATTTTCCCTGGACACAAGAGACAGTTACTCCAACAAAAGCAGGATAAACTCCTTTTAATACTCTTAACTTCAAAAGAAACAAACGATGAGCAGGTGTCCCAGGTGTCATCCAAGCTATGAAGGAACACATAAGGAATCATGTAGTAACTTAAAAATATTAAACAAACCAAAATACGCTGTAAACTCTGTATTTAGGTGCTCTTATCTGGGGAGCTGTTAACTCTGTTCAACGTATCCTGTGCAACAGAAGTAACAGAAGATCCTGATGAGTGCCAGTTTCATCATCACGTTTTTTAAGGATCTTGGCAACTTCTTGATTTTTTCTCTCTGATTGCCTAACCTTCATTTTATCTTAAAGTATGTTTTTCTTTACTTAGTTGAGTAGTTCTTCAACATTACTCAAAAAGGGCTATTCACTGTATACCAACTCTACGTCTTTACACAAAAGGCAAGAAATTCAATTAATTAACACTTGAGGAGTGCGGCACAGCTGTTAACTGAAAGCCTGAATTCCAGGTGACTCTACCTCATAAAGCTGAGTGAGAAAATCAAAGCGAAGATGTGCGAAGCTGTTATCTAAGCAAGAGGTGCTACTTTATAGAAAAATCTAAAATATAAAACATATTTTGGTTTGTTTAACATAGTGTTTGGATGACTTTAGCATTAATCTACAATGCAGAACACTTAAAATAATGAAAAACCATTGAATTTAAGGTGTGTCCAAATTTTGACTGGTACCGTATATAAAAGGTAACCAGTGAAAACATTTTAATCAGTATGTGATGTCACGAAATCACACCTTTTTAAATACAGTATATGGGTTTTAAAGGCACAGTGGCAAAAACAGCCTGTAATAATGAAAATGTATTAAAAGCCCCACCTATTTGAACAGAGGTTATAAAGACTGTTTCTGCCTGGAGTGATTTCTGAATTAAGTACAATTTAGAAGAGCCAATCAAAATAGACGTAATTAAAACATATAAATATGGCTAAAGGTGCAGAAACAAAAACATAAGAGTCAATTACAATTGGTTTTATATAAATGATTTACCTTCACAAACATCATAACCTGACCTAAATGAAAAACAATAAAATCCCCTTTTCATCTTTACACCATGATGTAGGAACATAAGCTATGAGGAGTATCTGGTGGTGTTCAGCTACATGAGCATTATTGAGGTCAGCTACTGAGGTTAGATGATTAGTTCTGGACCACAAACACCTCCCTCTGACTCATCATCTCAAAGGATGGATGGATGGATGGATGGATTGTGGTCCTACACTCTAGAGAAAGCAGATTCGTTTTCTGCTGAACAAACAAAAGAACATAGCAGTATTTTAGCTTTATTATCGCCTTGTATTTAAACTTGGCGAGCTTGTGGTGCAAAAAAAATGGTTGTACATAAAAATATGCAGGTTTAACAGAGATCAATTACGTTTTGGATCGAAGAATGAATGACCTGGCATCAGTGTGTAGTCATTCCCTTCAGAATACCATCTACCTCTATGTGTTAACTTATAATCTATATCATACTGTGCTTGGCCTTACATTATATGGCCTTTGCATGGTGTTCCAGGCTGTAAGAGCAAGTTACAGTGTGCTCTCCTGCTGAGAGTGGGTTTATGCTAATATAATGCTACAAAGACCACTTGTACATCTGTTTTATGTGTTTAAAGAGCCCTAATTTATATATTGTTTTCATGTAATCAGATTAGTTACTGTGAAAGTGAATTATTTGAGTGTTGATTTGTCGCTGTCCAGTGAACAACACTTATCTCCAAAACAGCAACTTTACAGGAGAGAGAAAAAACCTTGTATACTTTCAATGGAATTCAATGTAAAAAGAGTTTATTTCAGGTCATTTTGAAGAGTTTCTATTGGTCCGTTTATCAAGAAATGTTGGGACTGTATAAGGGACAGTTTGTCTGTTCAAATTATGTCATAATCTAAAAATCGTCAAAAATGGAGATAAGTATTTTTATTGGACAGCGTCGATATAATGTTATGTCTGCTCTAAAACATTCTATTCTATCAGCAATGCTTTCTGGTTTCATATAAAAGCAGTTGAATTGTTTACCTGGATACGTTTAGGCTTCCAATGTGGCATTAAAGGAAAGAAAATCACAAAAATACACAATGCTATTTGGTAGCCACTTGTTTCCATTCAAACTTAGCCACGTTTAGCCATGTTAGCATGTTTGCTGGAGCTCTGTTCTCTTCAAAGCAGTCTCTAAAACATTCACCACACGTTTTTACTTTGCTTACCGAGAAGCTGACTCGGTTACAACAGCCACAAACCCTCATGATCCCCCCCACCCTCCCACCCTTCCTCCCCTCCCTGCCTTCCCCCCTCTCGCTTATCAATTATTAACGGCAGAATCGATCATTTCAGCAGCTCGCCTCAATCCTCTGCTTTTCACAAAGTCAAATCTCTCCCACCCTCAATCAATCGCAGCTCGCCGCCGTCTGCTTTTATCTCACATAACACACATTTTCTTCGTGTTTTCTTTTTTTTTAACCCAGACTTTGTCTTCGCTTTAAAGCATATTTACATTCGTTTCCACAGTTTGGAGGAGATGAGAGCAGAAACCAAATCGTATTTGGTATTCTTTCGAATTTTTGAACAGCCCCCCCTGTACGCGAGTGCTGGTTTGAATGTACAGTAGGCCCGACTCTTACTCTCTCTTCTCACTCCAAGCGATTTTAAAAAAGTGGGTCATCAGAGACTCCTTTGTCTTTCGTTTGATGAATTTTCAACTTACAAATGCAGCAATTCGCCTACTAGTTAGACTGTTTACAGCCGTCTGTTTCTATTTGCACCTGCGAGGTGATGAGGTTTTAAACCAGCGCCAGAAGCCCAAAGCAGGAACCTCGCTGCTCCAGCACTTGGTGATGATCTGGGATTACTGATAGAACATGCAGAAAACTGAAAAACGTTTTTGCTGTAGTTCATGTTATTTGAATGGCTCTATTTTAGATGTCTCCACATTTTAAGGCATTGTCATTTAGGGCAAATCTCTTCTATAGTGTTACGGAAATTGAACTATTAATTGCACATACATAAACATGTATGTATGTATGTACTTTTTATATCTGCTTAAAACCACTTAAAAAATATGAGTTTCTTTGATTTTACCAACTTGAAAACCTCATGACCCAAAGATGTTTATTCCACCAAATATTGATTTCTGAACCCTTAAAACTTTATAAATATGAACTTGTTTTCTTTGCATTATTTGAGGTCTGAAAGCAGCTCTGCATCGTTTATTGCTATTTCAGTCATTTCTCATTTTCTGCAAATAAATTCTCTAAATTACAATATTTTTATTTGGAATTTGGGAGAAACGTTGTCTGTAGTTTATAGAATAAAACAACAATGTTCATTTTACTCAAACATAAACCTATAAATAGCAAAATCAGAGAAACTGATTCAGAAACTGAAGTGGTCTCTTATTTCTCTTTCCAGAGCTGTATATCTTCGATTTCCCTGTTCACATGAAACACTGAGCTTGAGGATGTTTTTCAAAAATAGATTTAGTTGCTAATTATTTTCATTTGGCCTCAAGTCCACAAGAGGACTCTATGTCTGATCTCTTGGTAATTTGAGATTATAAACCTACAGTATGTGTTTTCTTTCTTCCTTATGGTGTGTCTGACCCTGGAGAACCTTTTAAACCTCAAGATTTCTCCACAGGTTCTATTCCAAATACTGCATGCTATTCTCAAACTATACTAGAACTAGTTATTGAACCCATTCGTACACTAAAAGCTAGAGTACACTTGCATTCTTTAAAAAATGAAAAAGGCAGTGAATTTCAAAAACTTAATACATCCAAGGGATATTAAAAAAGAGTGTTTATCCATTCCATTAGAATTTGTAGCATTGCTGAGAGGATTTGATTGCATTAATTGTTAGAGAGGTCAGGATGTTGGATGAACATCACCCCAACCTTATCCATCCCCAAGTTTCCAACCAATCCCATCCAAAAGAACTGGATGGAGACTTTGGTATAATCTTTTTCTGTAACTAGAGGGGAATGAAAGTTCGGAGCCACAAACAACTCTTTAGTAATTAAAGTTGTAATATCTTATTGTTTAACCTTATATGATTAATTTGAACCAAAAACACTGCTGACTTACTTTTACATCATCTATTTTTTAAGATTTTCAACCTATTTGGATGGAGATTTTCATTTGGATTTCAGAGAACACAGTTCCACTGTTTCACATCTTAATACTTGAGGCTTTTATACCCATCTAACCCATCTAAAAATGGTTCCAATGGGTTCCTGTTTTATAGAGTCTTTTATTTTAGAGTCCTATTCTACTAGTAATACGTCTCTAGGTGTAGCTCTGTATGGGTTTGTTCATTAGAACCAGTTATAATAATATAACAAATATTGGACATATAGTGCATATAGTAAATATTGTGCCCATCTTCTGTATAAACTCTATGCTCAGTCTACGGTACAGGCCAAAAGTTTGGACACACCTTCTCACTCAATGCGTTTTCTTTATTTTCATGACTGATATTTACATTGTAGATTCTCACTGAAGGCATCAAAACTATGAATGAACACATGTGTAGTTTTATGTACTTAACAAAAAATGAGCTGTCCTCCACAGTCACCGGACCTGAACCCAATCCAGATGGTTTGGGGTGAGCTGGACCACAGAGTGAAGAAGGCAAAGGGGCAACAAGTGCTAATAAACACCTCTGGGAACTCCTTCCTTCCTTCCTTCAGGACTGTTGGAAAACCATTTCAGGTGGCCACCTCTTGAAGCTCATTGAGAGAATGATGCCAAGACTGTGCAAAGCAGTAATCAGAGCAAAGGGTGGCTATTTTAAAGAAACTAGAATATAACTTTTTTTTGTTAAGTACATAAAACTCCACATGTGTTCATTCATAGATTTGATGTCTTTAGTGAGAATCTACAATGTAAATAGTCATGAAAATAAGGAAAACGCATTGAAAAAGAGAAGCTGTATCTAAACTTTTGGCCTGTACTGTATGTTACAGTAAATAGAAAATTAAGCTGTAAACCCAAGGCGCTCTTCACACAGTCTAATTGCCAGTCGGCTGCTAGACGTTGCTAGACGCTGGTCACTTCACTAATGTAGTCTTTAAGACTATATTGAGTCTACATCCTCTGGCACCGTCTGGCACGGCTCACACCCTTTCCCCTCGTACACAAACACATTTGCACGGCTGCATTAATGGCTCTCACTCGCACCGCGGCCCAGACGTCTGGGCTGAACACTCTGAACCTCGATCAGCAAACTTGGGTTTTGAAAACTGCACACTGCTGTTGTTCACTGGAGCTTTCACTTGGCCGTTAGCTAGATTTCTCTCTCGTAGGCATCCTTTTACGACATCAGCCGTTTTTTGCGCCATCTCCAGTGACCACTGGAATACCAGGGGGACTGGGGTTTCTCTCTTTTCTTTCTTTCATTCTTTCTTTCTCTCTCTCTCTCTCTTTTTGGGGGGGTGGGGGGGATTTACTGCACCAACAAATCTTATTCAGTAGTACTTTGGCAGTCGTAATGGATGGTGGGTCGTCTTTTTGTGATGTGCTGCAGACAGAGAAAGACGAAGAGAAGAGAAAAGAAGAGAAGAGAAGAGAAGAGAGGAAAGGGGGGGGATGGGAGGCTAAGTTATTGATCTCTCATACGTGCAAAGCCAGGCAAACATATGAGAATGACAAAGCCGCAGAAGCAGCAGAAGCAGCAGTAGTAATGGCGCTGTGTGGCGAAGCAGCAGAAGCAGCCAGCGACTCTCGCCCACTGCTGACTCTCGCTTTCGCTTCCAGCGTACATTTAATTATGAGATTTCCTGAGATGAGCAATTCCATGTGCTTGCTTCATTAGAGCCATTATCTTAGCGCTTGCTATCCGTGAAAAAATGGCCACAGTCCACAGATCTCCTCCAGATTGATCCAAATATCGCATTTTACACAAAATTACTTTAAATATACATATTGATACATATGCAAGCTCCATAACGACACCAATAAAAAAGTCATGTGTCTCCCTTGTGTCTGCATATAGCACTGTAGGCCTATTCTATACCATATGCACACACAGTATTGACTGAGCTAAAGGTCACTGCGGTGCCATTATGATGTGCATGACTGTCTCTGCATGCAATCCGTTTAATACACAGGGCTTTACATTCTTAAGCATTTAAACCCGGTATGCATTTGCTATGAATCATTTGGCAGCTATGAAACAGTACAAAACTAATATGAAAAAAAATGTGTGTGTATGTTCATGGTGCACCGACAGCTCCTTCATGTTTAGAGGGCTCATATTCTAAATTTTCTGGGTTTACACAAAATCTATAATTTGTCTTTTTACATTTTGAAATAAAAATATTGTTGTTTGTCTCTTTATAGCTTCAGTGTGAATGAGTAGGACGAGAAAAAGCAGTATAATAACACGCTCCATCCAATCACAAACCAAAACCCACCTTATAGCATCAGTATATGTGGGCGGGGCTAATCTGCTGTAGGCTAATTACATAGACAAGTAAAAGCAAACAGAGTGAATGGGTGGGACTAATCTACTGTAATCGAAATACAAGACAGAAAAAAATGTTAGTGTGAGGGGAGGGGCTAATCTGGTATTGGTTCTATGCATAGATATAAAAAAAATATTCTGAGTTGATATGCTTCAGTGTGAGTGGGTGAGACTAATCTATATGGATGCACATTTTTTTTACATGAATTTAAGAATCAGCTTTTTTTTACAGTTATTTTTTCCATATATTCCATACTGTTTAGACTGGGATGTGTTTTTAATGTTTTTTTAACCATTTTTAAACCATAACTTTATATACTATATCAAACTCTCCCTTAATTGAAAGGTCTCACATGGACAGGTTCCATTTTATACAATATAAATAATCTGGCATGTGTTTAAGAACTTATTTATCAGATACAAACTACTAAGGATGTGCAGAGTAATTTTGGCAACCAAAATGATTCAAAAATTAAAAAAAATTCAATAAGGTGTTAGGTGTACTAAGGAGGTTTCTGGGGATTCAACTGAACTTTTTGGCCTTAATTACTATTTGTCTGAAATCATGCATTTTGCTAACAATTATTTCGTATTTTCACAAATTCTGCAAGAAAACAAAATGCAAAAAGAAAAACAGTTTTGGGCCATCAAGTAAAAACACAAAATATTGTATATCAAACATTTAATTTTTTAATAAAAAAATTCTCTTCAGTTTCAAATTTGGTGCATCCTTACAAAAATACCTTACATTATTATAATGTAAGTTAATGGTTACTTGCTTCAGCAGCCACTCAATTGACCGTATGCCTCATGTGCTTCTGGAGTATCTTTCAAGAGGTTAAATCGTGTTTTCTTTACATCTAGAGGCAACATGCATCACACAACACCCAGCCGTACTGAATATGATTATGAATGATCACTTGAAGCACACCTCAGGTTTGACCTCACTGGATTTAAGTGTGGGTCTGATTGCTTTAAATAACAGACCTTCTATCCTGCCCTTTATACGGATTACCAGCATCCCTGATCAACAGTCAAGCAGCTGTAAGACACGAAGAGAGTTCTAGTTGGGATTTTCTTAATTAAATGCTACAAGACACTTGACACTGGCCTACATTCATGTCTCTGTTATAACCTAACTCACTGTGTTCATGTTCCTGTTATCTGGAGTGCACTTGTAATATCTTGGATAAGCCTTTCTGAGCTATGAAGCCTCTTGTGCAGAAGCCCTGGGCTTTAGAATAGGGCTCTTTTACCAGTTCATTCACAATTTCTATCAGCTTTCCTGGAGGATCTTCAGCAAATGCAAACAACGTGAAAGAAAATGATAAAAGATGATTGTTACCGTAATTAACTCAAATAACTTTTTCTGCCTGATATTACACACCTAAATCTTGAACATTTACGTTCAAGCATTACATAAAAAGGTTTCATGTTTGATAATAAACGTTACTTCAAATTCTATTTGTAATTGTATTAGAAATTTAAAGAAAGTAAATCTGCAACTTTAAAAATATAATGAATAAAATCATAAAATTGCTCTTTCCTGAACTTTTTTATTTTAAAATCAGTATTTTTTTAGTACAAATCAAACAGTTCATGTCCTCCAAACCTTTAGTTTCTTTAAGTTTGTCTAATTTTTACATCTATTTTCAAACATGCATCAAAGAATTTGGGTTGATTCCTGTTACTGATCTAAAATTATTGAGATTTCAAAGCCCTAAAAACATCCAGAATGTAAATAACTTATTTTACTGCAGAAAAAAAGGGTTTTAAGGGGTTTTAAGCATCTAAAGCCAAATTTGCAGGCCTGCTTTTAAGCTGTACATTATATCCAGCTGTCTGAATGTTCATATATTGGCTCCATCCGTATTAGTATACCAAACTGTAATAGAAAATGTAGCAAATAAAGGTGCTAAAAAGAGCTGTTTGAGTGATTTAACCCCTCAGACTCTGACTGTAGTTGAGCCTAAACTTCATATCTTATACCTCTAACAAACTAAACACTTGTAAACCTCATTTCCTGCTCCCCCTACTTTCCTCCTCTATCCCACAATTCCCCCTTAGACCCCTTTTGGCCCTGTCCAAAATGTTTTTGCCTTGAGCTTCTATGTCCTCTATTGGTAAAGGTATTATTTGTACTGTAAGTCGCTTTGGATAAAAATATCCTCCAAATGCTATGTAATCCAATGTATTTTTAAATCTTTTTGCTACACTGCTGTCCAATTTAACATACTTTTCACAGGTCCTAGAATAGAACCTTGTGGCACTCCACAAAACATGTTCAAACAAGCAGTAGGCACATTATTCACAATAGTTTCTGCATTAGGATTAAAACTGAATACTAAGCCAAAAGTTCAAATGGGTTAAAGAATAAATTGAATGTTTCTACTCTGGAATCGCTTAAATATCCCTTAGTGGCACCTTCATTATAAAGAGTGTACTCCATAATACATAGCCTAGAGTTTACTAGAGACAAAATTAAAATTCTCTTTATCAAACAACGCAATTTTAGATTTGACCACTTGTATCTGTAGTCTCTACTATATTCTAAAAAATTGCATTTTGGCCTCCCGTCCACATGAAAATGCAGTTTTTGGCAACTAAAATCACTGAACTTTTGGAAAATGCTGTCAAAAATGAACATTTTTGAAAAAAAAATTGCTTTCATAATTTTGTTACGTGAACAAGAAAACATAGATCATTATTTTCTGTGTTTTCTTTCCTCTTTGTGGTGTTTTGGTTTATAAGGTATCATTTCCCCATACAGGACTAGCGTTTTAATCTCTGTGTGGACAGAAATTAGCGATGCACCAAAACTGAACAAAATGAAAATACTAAAAATAGTTTATGCAGGTTTTCACTGATTTACCATTTTTGCATCACTGCCAAGTACAAATATTTACTGAATATTCTGTTCAATGCTAACCAAAATATATATTTTTAAATAATTCTGGGGGGGGGTGGGTCAAATACATGTGGATGCAGCCTTACACAATCTAGAATTTGACCTTATAGTCATATTTTCCAGCAAAATTGGCAGCAGGATCTCCAGCTGACCAGGGAGTTTTCTGAGAGTTCTTGTCTAAATGGTGGATCACTGTCATCCTCTTCATCTTGAGGGAATATAGTGTAAACAACACTATAAGAAACCCACTGAGATTCCGCACGGGGTCTCAGCAAACAGCCTCTCACTCTTTCACACCGTCACACTTCAGCCCCTTTGGACATGTAGCCTGGGGAGCACAGAGTCAAGCTGTTCAAAGCTTAAGCAAAAAAGAAGACGTTTGAGTTTAAGGATGTACAGTGCTGTGCAAAAGATTTGGGCACCTAAGCAAATTACACTAATTAATTTATCTCAGCAATACGAGTGTTTTTGCCTGAAAAAAGCACCATATATGATTTAAACAGGTGTGAATAAACATAAATACAGTAAAAAGTAACAAGAAATTCTCATTTTAGGTAAGTGTGTTGTATCCTGAGCCAAGCTGTAGAACAAAGTGTAGTTCCACATTTCCCTGGATGTTCAGTTCCATCAGCAGCTCACCTGATTTAATATCAGTAAGATTTGATCTACCAAACCAGTTGTTGATTAATATGATGAGAATTAGAAATAACTCTATTAAACTCAGATGAGGAGAGATTAGGAGATGCTTTAAGGACAACAGTGCTGTAAAAGCTCTGCTTTTTGAAAAATTGCTGTTTGTATTTACTGCTAATAAACACTTACTTCTCAGATAAGAAGCTTTTTCTTTAATTAAAATTCCCACATTTGCACAATACTGTAGATTTTATACAGCAGTACATATTTGTGTCTAAATTCTAGAGGGTTCTTACGTATATTCTTTATAGTGAGGTGGGATTTGTTCATGTACATTAAACACATTATTGGCAAGCGCAGACTTTATTTATTCCCTTTGGTGGATTATAGCAGATCTAGCTCTTGTTAAATATCCAGTAATCCAGACAAGTCAAGATGAGACCACACTCTTAAAAATAAAGCTGATACTCGACATAAGACTTTTCATATTTACATGTTTTTAAAAGATGATTTAAGTATTGTGGTGAAAGAAAGAAATTTGCTAAAGTGAAAAATCTAATAGATCACAAATGTTTCTTGTTTATTTTTTTGCATTTTTCCCTTTTACCTGATGTTAGTGTTTGTGTGTTTAAATGGGTGAACCAAAGACCAAGTTCCCAGAAGTATTCTATTTTTTTTGTTGTTAGAACATTACCTGTTAAGAATTACCTGAATGTCCTATAATTGTTCTGCTTTTTTATAGAGTCATCCATGGTGACTTTTTTATTTTATCTAATGTTGTATATTGTAAAATTAAAGAAGGGTTCTGAAACTTCATAACGTCATATAGTGTATACCCAACCCAACATTAGTGATGGTGTTGCTAATTTTAACCTTATTCTTCTAGGGTTAATTTCAAGATGGCGGCGACCAGAGAACCACCTCATGGTACTCTGGGCATAAACTTTTTTTTTTTTTTTTTGTAAAAAGTTCTCAGTGCCTCATTTTAAATATCTAGTCGACCAAAATTTATACTCATTATCATGTTATACTACATCTCAAGTCCATTTCACACCAGATTTATACTTTCTCCTTCTGAAAACTGTACATCCAAGACATACAAGCCAATTAGAAACCTTTATTTTCAAGAGTACAACCAGACTTGACTTAATTTGACTTGATTTGACTTGACTTGACTTAATACCCAACTTCTTGACTACAGTCTTATAATTTGTCCAATTTTCTTACATCTCTTAAGACTTCTGTTATTGAAAACCAAGATAGTAATTATGGATGAGTGAACGGAGGGGGAGGAGAGAGAGAAAGAGACAGAGAGAGAGAGAGTGTCTTGACTGTGCTGAGAAGCAATTAATCACGGCTGCCGAGCTATCCATTAGGCATTCAAATGTGCACAGATTGGACGTGTGTCCACTTGCAGGTCACTAATGCTGCCCTCCCTAACCACCAGGCCGCTGCCTCCCTGTCTCAGGGGGTCCGGGCGATGGGGAATCCATACTGCCTCCAAAAAGCAAAGAGAAAGAAACTTCAATGCTGCATCGATTGGGATCATAATAAATTTGATATGATAACCTGGACTGTATAAAGGGAAGTATTTAATCTGAGATCACCTCAGCGGAGGATACAATAGACAACAGACAGTGGGATAAAGTTTTTTTTTGTTACATGGTGAAATCTTAGAGGAATGTAAATGTTACAAACAGAGGGCAATGCCAGCATAGATTTGGTTTGGTAGGATGTATAGGTTTAAATTTTCAAAGTGTTCTTAATCTGTAGATACCCAGCTGGCATTTCAACGTTGAATCAATGTTGAATCAAAATTGATGTTATGGCTGAATTAATGTTGGATTTGGTGTTGATTTTGAAAAATGAATCAACGTTGATATGGCAACCTTGTTTCAAAGTCGTAGGTTAAACTTTAAATAAACCATAGCTCGCTAAAATTAACAATAAACTCAAATCACTGTAGTAAAGATGAGTATAAACAAAGTTACTCAACACTACCAATCTGATTTAACATCTAATCTCAGTAAAACTAATAGATGACATAGAAACATGAACAATCCCCCCAGGTATGGTGAAAAATTGGTGCCAAATTAAAAGCAGTTACTGCAAATGGAAATAAAACCACTTTTTCATCAATCTATCCAGCCTGGCTATCTGTCCAAGACTTGCTGTTGGAACTTGGAAACTTCAAATTGCTCAACAGATTGGACCAATGCGATGGTAAATGGGGGGAATTCCTAAACTATTTTAAAGTGATAGGTATGACATAAAATTATAGATTCAAAATTGGTGTGAGGGCCTGTGTCCTACTAGGACGATAAACCAGTGGTCATGGTATAAATATTATAGATTATATTAGAGTAGTGGGTTGTCAGTAGGTTTATACATATTTATATTTTTTCTCCAGCTGGACTGTTTCTGTTGGTGTGATAGAATAATTTGTCGCATTATTAAACTTTTTTGTCAAACCATTTTTATGTTTTGTTTGAAAAAAAAGCTCAATAAAACTTGTCAATCATAAAGAACAGGTTTCTATATAACTATAGAATATCGCAAATAATTTTACATTTAGATTTTTTTTCTTAATGCTTGTATAAAAGCTCAATCACGGTTGACCAATAGCTGACCAGTCAAAGCTGGAAAAAAACAGTGGCACCAAACACTGCACTCTATGCGAATTTTGTCCAGTTCGTCATTAATGGACGCTAAAAAAACGAGGAACGGTGGTCTAAAGAAATCGCGTTAAAGAGAAAAAAAACAACAACAAAAAAAAACGAGCTCAATTAAAAGCGGGCGCAGCCGCGCGCTTATCTGCTTTTGCGCTTCCCAATCGAGTATCGATTCACGCGCTCCATTTAAAAGGGACGCGGGCGGGGAACTGCGCTATCGATCAGCTGCCGGTCGCTGGAGAGAGAGGCTCGAGGGGGGAACGCGGGGGGCGCGCGCGGGCCCAAAACACACGAATCTGACCTTTTTTTGCAGGGAAAAGCCGTCGGAGATCCCCCCATCTGCTGCGGGAGAGCGCGAGCCGGACACTCATCAAAGCGCTGACAGGAAATCGTTGGTTAAGTGTTTGATGGCAGTCCGGTTCAGCTCTCATTCACAGCCTCTGCTTCTGCAGAGAACTGTAGAGGCCCCAGAATTTACCCGTGCGGAACACCGACACACCTGAATCTGCACTAATAGAACAGCGTCCCGCTTTTTAACCTAGAATGTAAACGCAGCAGGTGGTTGTAGATAAATACATTGCAGGACTGGGAGGTTGGAGGTTGGTTTTAATTTTTACAATCGGATAATCAAGATTGTACATCTTTACATGTACACGCTGCCAGAGGGAAATTTTAATTTATATGATTCAATTTTGAATTTGGTATCAATATTCAGAAGTGGATTAGGGCTCTTATGGGTTAGTTATACAGAGCACACTTGTTCTACAGTACCTCATACACCATAGCAGAGATTAGCAATCTTGTATTTCAAATATATTTTTGAAAAGATTTAGGACATTTATTTTCTTTACATTATTATCTTCTGTTTTAATAAATAGTATGTGGCCCCTTTCAACCTTACAGCATCTTTAATATTAAACATGATGCAAACATAGTATCCTTGTATTTAACTTAAGGAAAATTTGTGCAACATAAGACAATCACTGACACATAATGAACTATTTCTTTACAGGTTTCTGACAGAAGCAAATACAAAATTAAACCTACACGCTAAAAAAACAGAGGTATGATATAAGTGCTTTCTTGTACTCACAGGTACACTTTTCATAATTGTTCCCTCAAATGTATAATATTGGTCTTTACAGGGTCAGATCTGTTTTCTCTGAAGTACAAATCTTTCCTAACAGCAGAAAGAACAGATTTGTACCATTTAACCAGCCAAAAGGTACATTAAGTATCACTGTACTAATACTATATACCGTATATTTTAATTATATATTTTTTTTATAAAAGCCAGACCACTTTGGATCATCAAGTTCTTGACACATATTCTGTTGATGATAATGTTTAAAATCTTTTTAATCTTTCGTAGTACAAAAATACATGGGTACCACAAAAAGACACTAAAAGGTACTTTATTATACCTCAATATAAGGTACAGCCCCTGCGGCATGCTTTATACTCTTTTAAGTACAAATCTGTACTTATTTTTCTGGACAAAAGCTCTACTGAAAAACATAAGTGTTGTAGTTCAATTGGCATTGCAATCACAAAATACAACACATTTTACAGTAGATTTAATGCATTTTAAATGTGTGATGTTGTATCTTTGTGTAATAGATACGTTTGTCAGACTCTTAATACCATAATAAAGTTAGTCAGTAAATTTAACAAGTGTATTTACATCATACTTTTCCTTATGTTTCTTTAAAATTTCTTTCAATGCACCCAATGGATTGTCTAAATAACCTCATAAAAATGTAAAAACTAATAAAATCAAATAAACAAACACAATGTTCTGTCACAATATTTAGGCCTTATCTCTGTACAATAAGGGCTGCTTACCTGAATAGACATTAGGCCTAGGACTCAATAGAAGAAACTGAATATTTAAAATCGTAATTGTTTAATCCCAGTCTTTAGAAACCGTCTTTAAGAGTCTTATTTATGTGAAACTGTTCTTGTATGGCTTTCAGAATCTATATGCTCTATACTCTCTCTCTCTCTCTCTCTCTCTCTCTCTCTCTCTCTCTCTGACCGGAGGGTGACGATAACATTAGTGTGATGTGGTGAACAGATATGCGGTAATGGCAGTGTGATAAAAGACCATGATTTCAGTTAACACCCACTTGATACAATCAGTGATCATTAAATAACTGCAGGGTGGATTCAGGTATTATAGGATATCAGATCATAAGGGACAGAGTGTGTTAGGTATAGCAGGGCATGCATAAACAGAACTATAAACAAAACTTTATTCAATATAATACAATAGCAGTAGAAGTATTTTAGATATTGGTTTATTTTATATTTTAAATATAGTTTAAAGTGTTTTATGAGAGTTTTATAAGACAGTGTGTTAGGCATTATCGGTTAATGTGTTCAGTATTATAGGACAGTGTGTTCAGTATTATAGAAGTGTGTTAGGTGTTGTGGGACAGTGTGTTCAGTGTTATAGGACAGTGTGTTAGGTATTACCGATTAATGTGTTCAGTATTATAGGATAGTGTGTTAGGTATTATCAGTTAATGTGTTCAGTATTATAGGACAGTGTGTTAGGTATTATCGATTAATGTGTTCAGTATTATAGGATAGTGTGTTAGGTATTATCTGTTAATGTGTTCAGTATTATAGGGCAGTGTGTTAGGTATCATCGGTTAATGTGTTCAGTATTGTAGAAGAGTGTTAGGTGTTGTGGGACAATGTGTTTAAAATTATAGAACAGTGTGTTTGGTACTATCAGTTAAATTAAGTATTATAGAACAGTGTGTTAGGTATTCTCAGTTAATGTGTTCAGTAATATAGGGCTATGTGTTAGGTACTATCAGTTAATGTGTTTAGTATTATATAACAGTCTGTTGTGTCTAATGTGTTCCGGATTATAGGACAGTGTGTTCAGTATTATAGAAGTGTGTTAGGTGTTGTGGGACAGTGTGTTCAGTATTATAGGACAGTGTGTTAGGTATTATAGAAGAGTATTAGGTATTATCGGTTAATGTGTTCAGTATTATAGGACAGTGTGTTAGGTATTATTGGCTAATGTGTTCAGTATTATAGGACAGTGTGTTAGGTATTATTGGCTAATGTGTTCAATATTAAAGGACAGTGTGTTCAGTATTATAGAAGTGTGTTAGGTACTATCAATTAATGTGTTCAGTATTATAGGACAGTGAGGTATTATTGGTCAATGTGTTCAGTATTATAGGACAGTGTGTTAGGTATCATCGGTTAATGTGTTCAGTATTGTAGAAGAGTGTTAGGTGTTGTGGGACAATGTGTTTAAAATTATAGAACAGTGTGTTAGGTACTATCAGTTAAATTCAGTATTATAGGACAGTGTGTTAGGTATTATCAGTTAATGTGTTCGGTAATATAGGGCAGTGTGTTAGGCACTATCAGTTAATGTGTTTAGTATTATATAACAGTCTGTTAGGTATTATCGGTTAATGTGTTCAGTATTATAGGACAGTGTGTTCAGTATTATAGAAGAGTATTAGGTATTATCGGTTAATGTATTCAGTATTATAGGACAGTGTGTTAGGTATTATTGGCTAATGTGTTCAGTATTATAGGACAGTGTGTTAGGTATTATTGGCTAATGTGTTCAATATTAAAGGACAGTGTGTTCAGTATTATAGAAGTGTGTTAGCTACTATCAATTAATGTGTTCAGTATTATAGGACAGTGAGGTATTATTGGTCAATGTGTTCAGTATTATAGGACAGTGTGTTAGGTATTATCGGTTAATGTGTTCAGTATTATAGGACAGTGTGTTAGGTATTATTGGTTAATGTGTTCAGTATTATAGGACAGTGTGTTAGGTATTATCGGTTAATGTGTTCAGTATTATAGGGCAGTGTGTTACGTATTTTGGGGACTATAGCCTATGGGTTTTGTGAGACAGTGTGTATACATTATATGACAATATGTTGGATATTACTGAACAGGCAGAAAAGGATAATATGTTTGGAACTACACAAAAATGCATTTGGCAGTAGGACAGCATTTTCTTGATAATGGGACAGTGTGGTAGGTATGATAAGAAGGTGTGTAAGTCATTATTGGACAGTGTGTTAGGTATTAAAGGACAGTGTGCCTGCTATAGGTTAATTTGCAGGGTCAGTGTGTTAGCTATGATGGGTTGATCTATTTGACATTATAGGACAGAATTATAGGAAAAAGAGTTTCTACTAGGTATTTTAGGACAATGTTTTGAAACATCTTTTAATTTTAAATATAAATTTTAAGGAATTTTACAAATGTTCTTTGTTTATGTTTCAGCAAGTACCAACCATCAAACCTGTATAGACACTCTTCAAATATAAGCCACTGCCTAAAACAAGTCACTGCTGATTTACAAATGGGAATATGAAGATGGGAATATACAATTTTACAGCCCTAAAAAAAAGAGATATATCTTTGTTAACAAAGACATTGTTTATACAAATAACTGGAAATTCAAGGAACCAGCAAAATACTTTAACGGTTCTTTGGCCGAATAAATTGTTCTCAAATTTTTCAAAAGGCAAAAGTGAATTCCCTTCACTATTCCCAAAACCTAGGATACCTGAATCCACACTTTACTCAAAGATATTGGAGACTTTTATCTTTAGGAAAAACTCACCGGCCAGCCTGAGCGCGGACATCCTCTGGAACTCGGGCTCCTGCAGCCATTTCCACATCCTCCTGAAGGTCTCTCTGCCGGACTTGAGCTTACTCCAGGGCTTAGGGTTGCGCAGCAGGTCGGACAGTGTTCCCTGCGAGCGGCAGAGGATCCGCTGGGCGAAGATGGCCTGCGGGATGCTGTAGCGCTTCAGCTCGGCGGTGATCCGCTGCGCCACCTCTTTGGTGTTGATCTCCTCCACTTGGCTCCCTCCTCCACCTCCGCCTCCTCCGCCGCCGCCTACGCCGTGGCCCACGCCGCCGACCACCGCGTGCCTCTCGCGCTCGACCAGCATGGCGGCGCTGGCGGCCTGCGCGTGGAGGTGCCCGTGCGGGTGCATGCCGTTGAGGTTGGAGAGGACGGCGTGCGCGCCACCGCCTCCGCCGCCCAGGCTGCGCGCCAGGTGCTCCTCGCTGCGCGACAGCATGGCTGCGTGCGGCTCGAATCCGGCGGCGCTCGCGGGGCCGTAGGCGGCGGAGAGTGCGTTCTGCGAGCTATGCAGCGCGCCCAGCCCGTTGGAGAGCGGCGAGAGCGGCGCGCCCATGCCTGTCACATCCTTGGGGTAGTGGTGGCCGTACAAGTTGCCGACCAAGCCGCCGGATGCTCCGCTGCCACCGCCGCCGCCGGGACCTACGGGACCTCCGCCTCCGCCGGGGCCGCCGCCGGGTCCTCCCGGGACGCCGCGTTCGTCGCGCATGAGCGTGAAGCTGCCGCTGACGTTGCCTGCGGTGAGGCGCTGGTGCGCGTGGTGCGGGTGCGCGTGGTGCGCGTGCGGGTGATGCGGGTGCGCGTGGGGGTGAGCGTGCGGATGGAACTTGTCCGACACGGTGGAGATGGGCGGCAGGTGCTGCAAGGGCGCGAGCGTTGTGTAGGTGCTGGACAGGCCCATGCCCGGCTCGCACATGCTCATGGCGGCCGCGTGCAAGTGGCCGGTTAGCGCGGCCGCGTCGCTCCTGTACTCGCCGGCTCCCTCCAGGATAGACGCCATGCTCGAGACCATGGCCGAGCGCCCGTGCGACACAAGGCTGCGGTGGGGCGGCGGAGGGCCGGGCGAGGGGCGCGAGTGCGCCGCGGTCATCAGATCGCCCGCTGCCTGCGCGTGCGAGACGCCGTGCATGTTACTGAGGTTCTCCATGAGCTCCATGGCGAGAATGAGAGAGATGCTGCCTTCTCGCCTCCCTCCCTCTCTCTCTCTGTCTATCCCCTTTCTGTCTCTGTCTGTCTCCTTCTTTCTGTCTCTCTCACTCCTTCTCCCTCCCCCTCTCAAACCAAAGCTTCTTCTTCTTCTCAACAGCAATCCATCGATCAGTCCAGCATCACGCCGCAAAAAGAACAGGAGGAAAATAGAAAGAAAAAGAAAGGAAAAGAAAAACAAAAGAAAGCGCCGCCGCCGCGGAGAGCAGCAGCAGTAGTAGTAGCAGCTGTAGTAGTTGTAGTAACGCTTCTGCCGAGAGGCTCGAGCGCCGCCGCGTCCATGTCCGAGCAAGCGGGAGCGCGCGCGCGTGCGCGTCTGCGTGCCGAAAGAGGAGGGAGGAAGGGAGAAGACAAAAAAAAGCGCGCGCTGTCCGCGGTGCTGAAGTGTGAACCGTCTTCCTTTTCGCGCGAGCCCACGTGAAGATACAGAAAAAAACCACCTCTTCAATACTAATGATATCATCATTATTAAATGTCATAATAATGTCATAACTTGGACATCATATAATGTCTACATATGTAAAAAAAAATGCCGAATCTTTTTTCAAACTGTAATAAATGTAGAACATACACTTTCTATTTTCACTTTAGCTCCAGAGCTGCCCTTTTAAACACACCATGTCAATATAACGTCACCCATTCAAAAAATATTTTTATTCTCTGTGCCATTTACAAAAATATACGGACAACATTTCTCCCAAATTCTAAATAAAAATATTGTCATTTAGAGCATTTTTTTTTTGCAGAAAGTGAGAAATGGCTGAAATAACAAAGAAGAGATGCTGAGATGCCGACCTCAATTAATGCAAAGAAAACAAGTTCATATTAATAAAGTTTTGAGAGTTCAAAAAGCATTATTTGGTGTAATAACCCATGCATCTTGGCATGTTCTCCTCCACCAGTCTTACACACTGCTTTTGAATAGCCTAATGCCACACCTGGTGCAAAAATTCATGCGGTTCAACTTGTTTGATGGCTTGTGATCATATATCTTCCTCTTATTATCATATTATATCCCAGAGGTTTTCAATTTGCTTAAAACAAAGAAACCTATAATTTTTAAGTGGTCTCTTATTTTTTTCAGAGCTGTATTTAATAATAGGACATACACGTGTATAGGTGTATGACAATGTAGGTCAATACGTTTCATTAACGCTATTTAGCTCTATAGGAGTAAAGGGAAAATGTAATTAAATTTGTTTATCTAAACATAGGTTTAAATCTATGTATGTATATAACTAAATGCATAGGTTATTGTATCTACATTTACAGTGAGGATTCTTTATATATTCTTCAGTCAATATATCAATATATAAATCAATAGATCTATATATTCACTTATTTATCTATATGTGAAGAAACATCGATACCCTTCAAAGAACCAAGGGCTTCATCATGAAGAGCAATTTAACCAGGTTAAGTACCATAAAATCATTAATCAAGTGCTTCTTTACGTTGTCGTGCTTTGTATGAGAACGTTACCGTTAGTAAAGAGCGCTGAAAGACCTGTTTGAAGAAAATATAGTTATAATTTGAATATATCGTATATGCTTTGAATTTCATGGCATTTATAATTTATAATAAAACTAACGTTCTTCTACGTTTCTCTGTCATTTAACAAATATTTTATCGAAAGATTTTTACAGAAATTGTTTGATTTGCAACTTCGTCAAATTTAACACATTTGCGGCCTATATACATGGGCATATATTAATATATCTGTATATTGACATATTTATCTACATATGAAGAAACGTGTCCTTTAAAGAACCTTTAAAGAAAATGCTTCATTAGGGAGAGCAGATGTTAGAAATTTCGAATTATCTTGAAGTTGCGTGTCACGTGATTTTTATGCTGGTTTTACGGTTTTATACAGCAACCAGTTTTGAAAGGCTATAAAAGCATTAAACATATTTGCGGCCTACAGATTAATGGTGAGCGCACTCAGATTTATCATCTTTACATTAATATCATAATACACCAATTAATGTAGATATCCTCTATTGATTAAGGTCATAGCATTTTAAAGGGTCTCCAAGCCTATACTGGCAATTCTACATGTATAATATTCTACATAAAAATGTATAGACCTGCCTATATTGTCTGAATTTTTACCGACCTGCTATTTAAATCAAACTTCTACCAATATGTCCTTAATCAATTATGATATAGATACATGTATTAACTGGTGGATTATATAACATATACATAATACATTCCCATACATATATACATACTTGTGAGCACGTGCCCGTGTGTAGCAGAGAGTAAAGTGCTGAAGGGGTGTAAGTGGTGTGAAAGCGCTCGGGCCTGTTGGCGCTGCTTTCGCTGCTCATTGATAACTCGGATCGATATATTGACTGACACTGATTAATTATGTTTTCTGACCCCGGGGTTATAGCCGGGATCGCGCAGGTCAGAAAGTTTGGAGCTGAAAGCGCGAGAGAGCGCAGAGCAACACACCGACAAGATGCGGGCAGCACGAGTCCGGCTCCGCGGCGCGCGTTCCACAGGTAAATCACCTATTAGTCTTTTCATTATAAAACTTCCACCACCTTACATTTTTAATAATTTTGTATTTATTAATATGTGGTAAAAATGTTATTTTGTGCAAAAATAAATAAATAAAGACGCATAGCTGCAGATAAAGGCCTTTTTTAGTTTATTCAGTCTATAATTTGAGGTCTGCTTAGTTTATATATATATATATATATATATATATATATTATATATATATATATATATATATATATATATATATATATATATATATATATATATATACATATATATATATATATATATATATATATGTATATATATATACATATATATATATATATATATATATATATATATATATATATATATATATATATATATTAGATCATATCAATATATTTAATCTAGACTGCCTGCAACAGTAACATTATTTTTTTATTGTGTTGGTTCATTCTCGTATGCACACGTGTTTTAATTACTTTACCTTATCTTCTTCATTTTAAATCGTGAAAACTATATTACAGAAAAAATTATATCTTATTATTTTTTATGAGTTTTCTATTATTGCTGCTATTGCCACTGCAGATTAAATACCTTCTTCTTCTTCTACTACTACTACTACCAATAACAACAATAATAATAATAATAATAATAATAATAATAATAATAATAATAATAATAATTATAAATAATAATAATAACAATAACAATACGCAGCAACAATGCAATTTATTACATTGACATTAAATAGCAATATGCATTATTATTATGGTTATTTTGCTATATATTGCGTACAGTAACTTTAACTTTGTCCGATGGTGATTATTATTATGATAATAATCATATTTTTTATTATCAGTGTCGTCACGATATTTGTTGTGTAGTAGTATAGGTGTGTGTGTGTGTGTGTGTGTGTGTGTAGGTACTCTAAGTGGGCTCTAAGCAGAGGCCTGTAGGAGTGATGACTGTTCTCCTGCTCGGCTCTAATGTCCCTCTATCGATGAGCCTATTTGGGGAATAAATCAAGGTGGATCGGCTCAGCCCGCGCGCAGGGGCTCCGGTACCGTCCACCGACCGCCTGGGCTGATGAATGTTAGCGGGCGCCTGTAAGCTTTCAATTCACTCCCACACATAAACACTCTCTCACACACAGTGCTCACAACAGTGTTCTGAGAGTGTGTTTGCTATTATTTTTCAGATACTGATTTTAAGTAAATTAACTTTGAATTACGGTTTAATTAACAAATTAAAAATCCCATTTAATAATCCTGCTAAAAAACTTTTATTTTCTGAATCTCACTTTTCTTTTAGGTGGCGGTTCAAGAGTAAACATACCGAACTGAGATTAAATACCTGAAAAATATATATTATCAATGTATTTTAGCATTGTATGTTTTTTTATTTAAAATAACGTACCTATAGCTAGTATATTTTCCAATAAATCAAAATAAAAATAAATAAAAAAAACTGACAACCGAAGAAAACGCTGATGTATTTTATTTTATTTTACTATCATTGGATTTTATTTTTCCACCTCGATTTGGATGTTATAAAAGCAGCCTTCTACCCTTTTTCTAAACAGCCATTTACACGTTCTTAAAAGTTGCCTTAACGTTTATAATATAACTTTTAAGACTTTAATGTTAAATTAGCGTTAAATTGTTGTTGTGTGGGGTACAATTAATCTTTGTTTGTTTTCTACAGCCGGAGAGAGAAAATGCATTAGTCTAATCAATCAGGTTAAATATAAACAATCAGGTTAAAAATAAGTTATTTTATAAAATATTCTATAAAATATTCAAGTTACTATTTACTGACGAATGTTCACATGTTATTTTAAATGTAATGATAATAAATAAATAAATATAAAAAGCCTAATAAAACACGAATATGAAAATATTACTATAATATAAATAGTGTTACAGTAATGTCATAGTTTTACACTGAAGTATTATTTAGGCTTGCATAAAAATAACGGAAACTCATAGTAATTTAACGTGTTTAATAAATGTGTGTTAAAAAGAAAGTTTTAAAGTACTTTATTTACCCTAAATTTAAAGACTTTTAATAGGCTTTTAGTTTTTAATATATATATACAGTGAAACTTCTCTTAACCTATTAAAACGTTTCTCTGTAATTTCGCGTATTTAATCAATTTGATCTGCAAAGTAAAAACAGTGTTATTACCGTAAACGTTAATTTGACTCTTTGTAATAAAGGAAATCTGAGAAAGTCTAAAAAACTTCGCACTGCTCGGATTTCACGCCGCTTGTAGAAGCGGATCTTCTTACAGTCTGAACACAGCGGACCATTTTATTGCGGTGAAACTTTGTCTTTGGCATTTTTCTGAATGATGGAATTGGAATCAGGCTGCTGCATTGATGAGCTATTGATTTATTGATCAGCTTTAGGAGCAGAGCAGGAGCCTGTGGAAGAAACATGCAGAGGCTTTACAGTTTACCATCTTTCCATCCGTTTACCACACTAATATTCGTTTGAAAGCTTATCAAATATTTTAGATTGAGATGCTGTAGCAGCATATGACTATGTAATAGAACAGAGTACTAAAGTGTTAATGTTTTATATAATTATATAATGTATTATTAGCCTTTACAATTATTATATTATATTATATTATATTATATTATATTATATTATATTATATTATATTATATTATATTATATTATATTATATTATATTATATTGTGTTTGGTTCCCTAATAAACTTTTTAACAGACGATTATGATCCAAAACCGACAAACAAACAAAACAAAAAAAAAAAAAAAGAAAAAGAAAAAAAGGTTTATTTGGTAATAGAATAGTTTTTGTTATCATTATGTAATGTTAACTTTGCAGGTGAATAAAAAGAAGAAAATACGTTGTTAACAAGGCACAAATATTTTATTCCAAGTCATTTTGATTTTTTTTCTTTGGAAAATTGGTCTATTTAACATGAAATGCTGATTCATGTGAAAAACAGCTTCCAGGTTCAAATTGACTTTATTCATATTATATTATTTTATTTTATATTATATATGTTTTCGATTATTGAATAGCATTTGCTTATTTTAATTCTTTTAACAAGTATTTTTGCTATTGCTATAATTATTGTTAACAAATATTATTATTTTATTATTTTATGATTTTTTATGATTAGTTTGTCATCGTTGTTGTGATATAAAGTATTTTTAATCTATTTATCCATTAATTTCACCAAAGTAGGTGCTAGCAATTATTTATCTATTTTAATATCGGGGTTTTCTATTGAAATCTGGCCTTGTATTTTCTATGCGAAATTTACCAAATCGATTATTGATTACTGACGATGCAGTCAAAAATCTCTACGTGAATTTCTACATCATTTTAATTTATGAAAAATATATTTAGCTTTTCTTTCGGATGAGATGATGAGGTTGCATTTGAATGAACTAAATGTTTATATAATTTGAATAAAAAAAAAAATTTGAACATTTGTTTCCCCCCGAAATAAATCTCCACTAAAGTGTAAGCAAATGCACGCGCGTGTTAGGGGGCCTTTGCAGCAGCAGCGCGTGAGTGTGAGGCGGAGGAGAGCTGGGTGATGAAGAAGAGCTCGTGCTGCTTCCATTCGATCGGAAATCAATCACCGATGGAAACGGGCAGATCCGTTAGAATAAGAAACAAAGGAAGGATCCATGAGCTCGAGCTAAAGCACATTAAACACGCCTCAGCCTCCTTAACTCATATTTTACTGCCACGCGGGATTGAGGCCTTGTTTAGGCTCGAGCTCTCTTCAGGGGATGTACAATAATAGGCTTGTTTGGCTTATTTTACTTTAGTACATATAAAAACAGCGGGCTGTATACTCACAAACGTGTTCAAATTCTGTTTAAAGCATTAGTCACATATGTGTAGTGTTCTTATTTGTGTGGGATTGCTGCTACAACTGATGTTACACAAACTTGAAAAAAAAACCTGTGAAATAAATAGTGAAATAAATACTGCATATGGCGCTTTAAGCAACGCCACAGGAAAAAAAGTTCGGTTTTTATTAAGAACAATTTTTATTGCATGGATACGTTTGTGGACAAGTTTTTAAAAGGTTTAATGAAACGATGCAAATTTGCATCCCTTAAGGTTCTTTACACGACTTTTTTTTTGCAAAACGGTTCTTTATAGAAAGAAAAACACTGTTAGAGTTGCTCTAAAAACTATTGAAACACCTTTATTATTCATGAGTATATAATAATTAAATGCCTAAACGGTCATAAAACATTTGGATCAATAGTCCTGATTAACCAAAACTATCCTATGTATATGGGAATGTAAAAAAAAGCCTTTCTAACCTACAATGAAAGTTAATGTAAAATATTTTCAATTCGTTCTGTAGACTTTGTAGTATGGACACTAAAGAACAACTATTAAATAATATTGTGTCGAAAAGTCAAAAACAGAGATGCTTATTTCGACGATATTCACTCTTAAGTCAATTTAACTTTTAGGAGTGCTTAAAGTTACTGTTCAGTTAGAAATCCGAATTATATCATATAATATCCTAATTACTGATCTGTCTATAGAAGGATAAAACAAAGCCTAAATGATGAGACTGCACAATTGCTGCACTTGTGCACAAATGTATAGTTTTTTTCCCGGTTGAGCATGTTTTGATATTTTAACACTGTAGTGGATCACTGCACTGTGCTGTAGACTGTGTGTATTAGGATCCTGGGCTTTATTTTTAAACTGATTTTCCAAAATGGAATAAAATAATAAATTAAAAAAATATATTATCTGATTGATCTCAATTACAATAGAACTGTTATTTGAAAATGAATGTATTTGCATAAATAACAAACAAAAGGTGGTTTAGAAAAAAAAAATTGATCACAAGAAAAAGAATATTTGTGAAATGTCTTTAAAAGGTTTCAAACATGTATTTTTTTTGGGAAGCAGAAGTGATTCTTCTACAGTGCATTGCTCAAAACCTTTATAGCATCTTTATTTTAAAGAGTGTTTAACTCCAGCATATAGCAATTATGGGGTCCATTATCTAATAGAAGATAATGAATCACTTCTATTATCACTGTGTTTATGTGACGATTTAGAGAATAAACAACGTTAAAATGTTAAATTTTTTACATTGAGTTGCAAATTAAGCCAAAGCCTTTAAAATATGACTGCATTGTTAAAAATGTACCCAAAACTAAAGTTGCAAAGAGTTGTATTTGGATGTGAATTTTATCCTATACATCTATTCATTGAGTCAGCAGTTATAAGGACCCAAGCCCAAGTGTCACTACTAAAATCATCTAAACATTAGAGGTGTGCCAAAAAATCGATTCACATAAGAATCTTGATTCTCATTTACTACGATTCAGAATCGATTTAAAATGTCCCAAAATCGATTCTGAGGGGCGGGTTTTAGACTGATTTTGGGCTGGGTATTTTTGTTGGACCTGGCAACCCTGGGGATAGCGCTTGTCCTTTCAAACGGAGATCTTCCAGACACACACAGAGCGTAGGTGTTTGAGAATCACCGGTAAGATGGCAGAACAAGCATTATATTACATTAGATTAACGTGTAGTTTCAATGTTTTATGGCAGAATGCTTCATAACAAGCATAAAAAAGATCGCTAGTAGTTAGTTTCAGTAACTGTTAGCTAGCTAACTAGCTAACTTTCCAGTTCCACCTTAAATAACGCTACAGGTGGCAGCGGGCTGCAGCATTTAAGGCGGAACGGAAAAATACAATAAGCTAATCAGAGCTAATTTCAGCTCCTCATCACAGAGGAATTAAGGAATGGACCATATGAATTAATTTCTCCACCTCCTGCCCCCTTTCTGAAGAAATACAACGACCTTAAATTAACTAGTTAATCAGCAGCTGCTCCTGAACTTTAGCGCTCCACTGCTATCATCACATCAGCCCAGCAGCGTCACCTACACACCACCGCTAGTAGCCTGGTAATAAAGCAGTGTTATTTATTATTTATTTATTGTTCATTAACGTCATTGTGATATCCCAGTGATTCCTCTGTCACTGAGGACCCACATTCCTGCACATTTTATTGTTTTTGTAACACATTACCTGCTCCAGGACCAGTGTATATTATGGAGGGTTTTTTTTTCAATAAGATTCATAAGCCAGAAGCAGAAATTTTTATAATTCAAATCGTTTTGAATCAAAAATCGATTTTGAATCGAATCGTGGCCCCCAAAATCGGAATCGAATCGAATCGTGAGATAGTAAACGATTCCCACCCCTACTAAACATCTATACACTTGTAGAATTATTTAAATCTGCTTCAGTGTTACATAGATAGATTGATTGATTGAATTTATTTAATGATCCAAAAAATACATACACAGACACCAGACATTACGGACTTCAAATCGTTGAAGATTAAAACACAATAGAGCACTAAGGCTTATTACCATTGTTGTCCTGAGTATTATGGTCCTGAATATTTTTAGTATTGATCTTGAGTATCAAATATTGGGTCATACTGATATGAAATTGTAGTCGTAATATTAGAATGTGCATTTTGTCATATATCACTATTCATCTGTTCATAGTTAAATCAGCAATATATATATATATATATATATATATATATATATATATATATATATATATATATATATATATATATATATATATATATATACATACATATGATACTTTAGTCATAATATCATGTTCACCTGTCATGTCATATTCATATTCACCTGCCCTTTTAATAAAAATGTATTTTTGTTATGAAAGCATTTATGTTATTTACTTTTTAGGTGTGTAGTTGCAAAACTGAGAAATAAATACAAGAAAAAATATATTTTAGAATATATTTTAGAATTTTATGTTTTTTTTTTTAATAAATAAGGTTCCTATAGCTAGTATCATATTTTCCACTAAATTGCAGGAAAAATAAAACATGACAACCGAAGAAAAGCTGATGTATTTTATTTTATCTTCATTTGATTTATTTTATTTTTCCACCTCCATATATATGTTATAAAAGCAGCCTTCTACCTTTTAATACCTATAATATCAGTTCACCTGCCATATTCATATTCACCTGCCTTTTGAATGAAAGTTGATATCTTGTCATGGAAGCAATACCGTAACTTACTTTTTAGGTGTGTAGTTAGGTGTGCACAACTAAAAACTAAGGCTTCTAATATCATCATCATCATTATCATCATCATCATCATCATCATCACCACCATCATTGTGAGCTTTTCCACTGCAGCATGTCACTACCATCTCCTGTTTCATGCCTATTCATTTCTTCCATTGCTTTAAAACGCACCACTGACGTGCATTAGACTCTATAGTGATTAAACCCACTCTTGGGCTTAAACCTGCTGGCATTTGGAACTCTGCTGGACGTCTCACTTGGAATTTACATTAACGTGCAAACACCAGCGAGCAGGAAACATGCCGGCTGGCGCATCTTTATTGTTAAGGAAAAAAATAATAAAATAAATAATAAAACAAGCAAGGCTTTAAATCCACTGGAGCGCTGGTTGCTAAGAAACAGAGGGAGAGTTGGATTGAGAAGGAATAGTCGATCAATTCTACAGGGACGTGTGCATATGTGTGTGTGTGTATGCATGTGTGTTTTTGCTGTTGTTATTATTGGAGAAAGACTGTGTTGGCTAAATTAGAAAAATGGCACAGTTTGCATATTTGTAAAAGAAATAGAGATTAAAAAATATATAAATGGAATAAAATGTTATGTCTGGACATATGTATAAACATATATATATATATATATATATATATATATATATATATATAACATCATATTTATAGACTATAAATTGCATGCAGCATATTGCATAATCCATTAATAAACATGTAATACACATGCATGGGTTTTACACATTTTTTTTTGCAATATATAACACAGATCTAGTCTCTCTCTCTCACACACATACACACACACACACATACACGCACACGCTGCTTTATGCTTGTGCATATTGAGAACGAGTATTGATCCCTCCTGGCAGTCTGCTCCATTCTTTCATAGCTTGCTGTATCTGATCTCTATTCTTCACACACAACAGTGTGTGTCCCGGCCTCTACAGTTGCATTGAATGCCAAGCTCGGGTGCCCTCACACACACTCTTTCTCTCTTTCTCTTTTTCTGTCTGTCTCTTTTTCTGTCTCTGCTTTTGTCTGTATGTCTCTTTCTCTATGTCTGTGTATGGCTTTCTCTCTCTCTCCCTCTCTCTCTCTTTTTCTTTGTATCTGTCAATATCTCTCAGCCTAGCTCTCAAGCCTCACACCTACACTCACACTCACACTTTCTGAAGAAACTGTACTTGTTGCTTCTCTTTGATATTGAAGAAACTTTTTGTATTTTTGTATGACTTTGCTCTTGTAAAAATTTGGATAACTGTATCATAAAGGTCTAATTTAATTCAATTCAATTCAATTTTATTTCTATAACGTTTTTTACAACAGAAGTTGTCACAAAGCAGCTTTACAAAGAAAAACAGGTCCACACCTCTTAAGAGCAGCACCACAGAAATGCCAATTATTGTGGTGACATAGTGGCAAGAAAAGACCCCCTTACATTAAAAGGAAGAAATCTCAGTCAGAAGAACCCATCCCACTTGGGTTGACCCACTTAGAACAAACAAATAACAAACAACAAACAAATAACAGAACAAAACAACAGTACAGAGAGATTATGTGGAGCTATAGCTACAGATAATGTAACAGGTACTAATTTATGACACAGCAGGCAGTGGAGAGCCAGGCTGGGCAACGTCAGGAACACAGCATCTCATGTAAAAGAGATTACAGGTGTTGGACAATGAACCTGAAACAACCTGAAACAACATTTTAATGTAGGAGGTTTCATGGCTAAACTGAACCAGCCTGGTGTCCAATCTTCATTAATTGCACATTGCACCAGTAAGAGCAGAGTGTGAAGGTTCAATTAGCAGGGTAAGAGCACAGTTCTGCTCTAAATATTGCAATTTACACAACATTATGGGTGACATACCAGAGTTCAAAAGAGGACAAATTGTTGGTGCACGTCTTGCTGGCGCATCTGTGACCAAGACAGCAGGTCTTTGTGATGTATCAAGAGCCACGGTATCCAGGGTAATGTCAGCATACCACCAAGAAGGACCGACCACATCCAACAGGATTAACTGTGGACGCTGTAAGAGGAAGCTGTCTGAAAGGGATGTTCGGGTGCTAAGCCGAATTGTGTGCAAAAAACATAAAACCACAGCTGATCAAATCACGGCAGAATTCAATGTGCACCTCAACTCTCCTGTTTGTGATTATTATCTAATGACTCTGGCAGATCTGAATAAAACAGCCTTACTAAAGGGAGAGCGCCAGAAGGTAACATAGATATGGAGGCACCCTGAAACACTGGCATCCACCCACTCCACCATCTGTCCACAAACCTGAGTGACCGTGTGCAGTGCGAGAACAACAGCACCAGCATCTCAGTTTACCACAAACCTGTTTTTTTTATATAAATTCCCTGAAAGTTAATATCAACTCTTTTTAAGTGCACATGCATGACTATCGAATACAGTCTATTAAAGAGTTAAAGTAACTGTTTTATCTCTGTTTAGGAGTTAAATTTGAACTGTTGTGGGAGTTAAAATATTTATCCCATCTACAGAAAAATACAGATCTCAGCTGGAGTTAATTTTACCATAAACTTCTTTAATGCAATGCAATCAATGCAAAAAAAGTATTGTGTTATTAAATTAGTATTATTAAAAACATTGAAATATTTTAAAACCCTGAAACATTTAGGAGAAAATGACAACAAAAAACATCATTACTGATTACAATAACAGTTTCATAACAAGTGTATGTCAGTGTATATTTTTACACTGCATGGGAACTTTAATTCTGCATTGCAGCACTTTGTCACAATTTACAGTGCAGACGATGGTAACTTGCTCTTATAGCCAACAACATATTGGCTAGGCAAACAACCATTATATAAAATATAATTAAATATCCAATAGAAGGTAGCCCTGGTGGGTAAGACTACACACTGATGGTAAGCTAGGATTGTGGGACACACCCATTATGCACATAAATAATGCTCACACCAGGTCACACTCCTCAACACCTTGGAATAAACTCTGAAATACTACACCGCCAAAGAGTTAACCCCAACTTAACTTGTAGTCTATCTTGGAGAATAAACTCAGACAATTTAACACTTTCACACATTTTTGTTAGAAATTTGCTGTGTACAACCAGAGTTTCCCAAAACACTTTTTAAGATACAATTCATCTATTTTGAATCTTCTTGGTCTAAAATGTAAGGGGTTGTAAGTGAGACAAATCAGTCAAGGAACTGAACCACTGCAGTACAATGAATTTAAACCCAGTAGAGAAATAATTAATTCAGTGAGAATGACTGAAGTGGGATTAAGTAACAGATGTAAGCCTACTTGAGTTTAAGTAAAGCTTTTATCCACTAAAAACCCATGAAAGGTACAAATACTTCTTCTTTACTACAGAAGAGCTGTAAAAGACTTGGTCATATCCATACATGTATATATTGTGAGGTGTTATCTCGTGGATGGGCAGATTTAACATTACTTAAATCACATTCATTGTAGGAGGCTCCAAATGCATATCCCACAGGTCAGTGCAGTATTCCTTATCTTCCATGGGACATGGCAAAAGTCATGGCAAAAGGGTGTAGTGTATAGTATATAGTAAGGTACTATACTATAGTATCCTTACATGGATGAGTTAATGCTATATGTAACATTATGTACACACAGCTCTGGAAAAAAAATAATAGACCACTTTCTAAATCAGTTTCTCTGATTTTGCTATTTATAGGTATATGTTTGAGTAAAGTATTCAATAAACTACGGACAGAATTTCTCGCAAATTCCAAATATAAATATTGTCATTTAGAGCATTTATTTGCAGAAAATGAGAAACGGCTGAAATAACAGAAATAATGCTATGCTTTTAGAGCTCAAATAATGCAAAGAAAACAAGTTTGTATTCATAAAGTTTTAAGAGTTCAGAAATCAATATTTGGTGGAATAACCCTGGTTTTTAAACACAGTTTTATGCATCTTGGCATGTTCTCCTCCACCAGACTTACACACTGCTTTTGAATAAATTTATGCCACGTCTGGTGCTAAAAACAAGGCAGTACAGCTTGGTTTGATGGCTTGTGTTCATCCATCTTTCTCTTGATTATATTCCAGAGGTTTTCAATTTGGTCAAATAAAAAAAATCATCATTTTCAGGTGGTCTCATTTTAGAGCTGTATTTCTGCACCTTATTCTCCCCACACACATTTCACTGTACAGTATTGGTACTGCACTGTCCTGTCTGTTCAATTGTCTCATTTCTGCAGCATTTGTTGTATTTATTGTAGTGTTATAGTTCTATGTTGCATATTTGTTACGCGTTTGTACCTTATGTTGTCTATTGTACTGTATTATACTGTGTACCTGTATTCAGACATAATGGCAATAAAGGCCTATTGACTTGACTTGACTAATGTATTGTTATAGACTTTAATTTAAAAAAGATTCCAAAAAGTTTTTTTTTGTTTTCAATTCAATGATGTTTTATTGAAACTTTCTTTGGGAAATCAAAAGTGGTTATACTATGGTATTCTTTCAAAAATCATATTACTGCCTATTTCATTTCAACATGGTTCTTCCCATCCTGCCCACCCCCAGCACAGCCGTCAGTGTCCTCCACCTGTCCGCAAACACAGCTCAGATTAGTGTGTTGAAATGACCTCCGAGAACCCTGACAACTCACTCCGTCCCCTCGCTCTGGGCACCTGCCGGGGTCACCCAATGTCCAGAGAGGGCTCGGGGTTGATTTGATTTCGCCCGGTCAGTCAGTGCGTTTGCTCTTATCGCGACCCTACAGGAACAAGCCGTGCGCAATCAGGCACACAGCACGATCACTGCTGGCATTCACAATGGGGATTAATTGATCCACTAATACCTGCAGATAAAACATTACTGACCTGCCTGTTGAGCAAACTGGACCAATGGAGGGTGGCCTATGAATGGACACAGCCAATTGGAACAAAGATAGGGAATAATGGACAGCCCTGAAGGAGGCGGTTACTGTTTGTTGTTGGAGAGTCAATTAGAAATACATTGGTGAGGGAGCACTGAAAGGGAATGAGGATTGTATTGAGCTGAGTGGCCGAGTAAACAAAATGCCCTATGAATGCTTAAGACATTCCACAGACATGGATATATGCCTCACCATGCAGTGTTTGAGCAATATACTGTACTTATAAGCAGTACATTAAACAACATATTTCTCTGTGTGGAGATATAAAAAAAAAAAAGCTGCATTTTAATTGCATCTATCAAATACAATATATCGTCGCTGTCCAATGAAAAACAAGTATCTCCATTTTGGTAGATTTTTAGTTTACTACATAATTTGAACAGAGAAACTGTCCCTTAGACTTTGCCAGAGCAATAGAAATACTCCAAAATGACTTGAAATAAATTATTTTTTCATTGACTTCCATTGAAATTTTAGAAAGTTTTTTCTCTCCTGTAAAATTACTGTTTTGAAGATACTTGTTTTTCATTGGACAGCGACAATATCCAATTTCGTTTTACATCCTACTGTTTTTTCATTATACCCAATTCTCTCCTAAAGTTAGATGAGACACTTAACCCACCCACTCACTAGGTCTCCTCTGATACATATGAAATGAGCCACCACTTCTTTGTAAATTGTCACCAATTCAGCATCACCAGAAAGCCAACAACACACTCAAAGGTAAGTGCCAGATCCCTAGCGCCCTATAGAAACAGCGTTTAAAAACTCCAGCAGCACTTCTGTGTGTAATCCACTCATACCAGCACATCACACAACTAACACAACTACCAGGATATCAGTACAGTCACTCCAGTGCTGGGAATAATAATAGCTAAATAATAGCTGCTCTGTGGGTGGTGGTCTATCTTGTGGGGATCTGATCATTTAAGAACAGGGTAAAATGAGAATAATAATAAAGTATGCAGAGAAATAGATACATGACTACCGTTTGTAATTGTAGCACTACAAAGTGCTCCTGTATGCTCAGTGGCAATTAATGTAGTAAGCAGGAGGTGTTCAGAATATTGTTGAGTTGAGTTGACTGTGTACATACTACATACAGTATATATCTATACAGTGTGGTGAAAAAGTATTTGACCCCTACAGATTTATTTTGCTTTTGCTTTTTTTTTTTTTGTCATACTAATATTTTCCCAGATTATCAAACGAACTTTAATATCAGACAAAGATAACCTGTGTAAAAATAAAAAGCACTTTTTAAAGTATAATTATATTTATTAAAGGAAACAAACTGTCCAAACCAATCTAGCCGTGTGTAAAAAAGTGTTTGGCTTCTAAGCCTAATAAGTTGGTTGTGCCACCTTTGCAATCAAGCTTTACAGATAACAGGCAATGAGTCTTTCACATCTCTTTGGAGGAATTTTGGTTCCACTTTTCTTTACAGAATTGTTTTAATTCAGCCTCATTGAAGAGGTCTTGAGCATGAACCTCCTGTTTAAGGATCATGCCAGAGCATCTTAACCAGACTTTGACTAGGCCATTCCAAAACCTTCTTTTAGTTTTCATTTTAAGCCATTCAGAGGTGGACTTTGGATCAGTTTCTGTGCTTTGGGTCATTGTCCTGATGCAGAACCCAAGAATGCCTAAGCTTAAGGTCATGAACAGATGGCTGGACATTCTCCTTCAGGATTGTCTGGTAAACAGCAGAATTCCCGCTTCCATCTATTACAGCAAGTGGTTCAGATCCTGAAGCAGCTATCACACTACCACCTCTATGTTTTACTTTCACTATGATGTTCTTTTTTCTGAAAGTATGTGTTAGTGACAGTTTTTGTCCCTTAATAAATGAAATCATCATTTAAAAGGTGCTTTTTATATTTACTCAGGTTATATTTGTCTGATATTAAAGTTTTTTGATCATCTGAAAAAATTAAGTATGACAAAATAAAAGAAACACTTTTTCATGCCACTGTATATGCTGTACACACTATGAAAAAAGTGATGTTCTGTATAAATCTAATCATACAATCACTGTTATTGTTATTGCCTAAAGTGCAAACACAAAATTTATTGTGTAACATTTTGTCTGCTGAAGTACACAACACAAACGCAACGCAATGCAACCCAACACATCTGCAATGACTCTGGTGCATTGCATTATATACCAGCATGCCGTGTAATAATGGAGCATCCCTTTAAAAACAATGAATCTAGCACACGACTATATGCATAAGAAAAGAGGCCATTCACGTCAAGCAGAAGTGAAGTATTCTCTCTCCTTTCGAAATTTAATGATGGCCCAGTTCTGTCCCTCCCGCACCTGTATCTCCTCAAATCTCCACTCATAACTGGAAGAGAAATATGGCTGCCTCTTTTTTTTTCCACAGGCATATTGATTTTGTGAGGGGGAACAAAGGAAGATGGAGAGGGCCAGTGATGCGGGGTGAGGAAAGCATGCCATTTAGTCCATGATGGCTGCCGCGTCATATATATATATACAGCAGAAGTCGTATAACGGCAGAGCTACTTCGCTTTCCTTCTCTCACCTTCAACAACAACACTTTCAACCATTTCATTTCGGCTGGATCTTGTTTGGAAATGCAAAGCAAAGCGGGTTGAGGTAGAGGATCACAGCTGGATCCATCACTTACAGCATGTAGAGAGGCAAATCTCTCACGTGTGGGACTGTGTGTGTGGTGTGTGTGTGTGTGAGTGTGTGTGGATATGAGTATGTGTGTGTGTGTTATTTTCTTACAGTATGAGAGTGAGAGTGTTGAGCTTGTGTGTAGGTGATTAGTCTGGTTGGCCAGCGATAGAGAGAGTTGATCAATATGGTATTGATTGTAGCTGGGTAGAGTCAGGGGGATTGGGGGGGTTGTGGTGGTGGATGGTGGTGGTGCTTGTGGGGGGGGTGTTGGCAGGAGGGAGGGAGGGAGGAATGGAGGGAGGGATGGAGGAATAGAAGGGAGGGATGTGGGGAGAGCGATGAAGGGAGTGAAGGAGAGAGGGAGGGATGGAGTGGGCTGCAGGTTGACTTTTAAAAATCCTTTACTCCGTAGATGACAAATAATCTTTTGAATTAGAGGGAGCAGGGGAAAAAAACCCTCATATTTCCAGCCGGTTCTGACAGCAGCGGCATGGTTGGGTGCAGACGTGACGGGGCTGTATAGGCTGCGCACTGTGTGAAGTAAACACGTACAATGGCCCCTTCGCTCGGAGGCAGGCGTTTTATTTTTCGATATCCACAAAAGGAAATAAGTGCTTGGCTCCTTTGTAGCCGGTGCGGCCAGACAGGCCGCATCGACGCGGCAAAACCAACCATCAATCAGACATAATCCTACCTTTTTGTGAAAGGAATAGACTGGTCAAACATGCTAATGTGAGACTAAATGTGGCTAGAGGAAGAAAGAGAGCTGCCCATTAGCAAAATATCATACATAACCCTCATTTGTTGTAATTACACGTGATTACAGCTCTTTGTTTTAATTTAACAAGTCTCTTTAAGTCTGTGTTGGTCACAAGACAGGACTCACTGTTGGTTGACTATTCTCAGGTGTTAAAAACTCCAGCAGCACTGCTGCATCTGATCCACTCACTGTATAACCAGCAACACACACACTACTACACCTCATACACCACCACCACCATGGTAATCAGTGTTACTCACTGTAGCGCTGAGAATTACAAACCACACCTAAATAATATTGGTTTTGTTGTGGTCTTGTGGGGTCTTTCCCAGTGAAGAACATAGAGAATGATAATAAAGTTTGCAGAGATAAAAGTAAAATAAAACACAGTGGATCAACACCAGCAGATGACATGTCTCTCCAAACCATCACTGATTGGTGGAAACTTCACACTAGACCTCAAGCAGTTTGGACTGTGTGTCTCTCCACTCTTCCTCCAGACTCTGCTCCCTTGATTTACAAATGAAATGTAAAATTTACTGATGATCAGTGATGGTTTGGAGAGACATGTCATCTGCTGGTGTAGATCCACTGTGTTTTATTATCAAGTCTAAAGTCAGTGCAGTGTTTTCCTGCAAAAATCTTACAACACTTTTTACAGAGGTTTCCTCTGCTGACAACTTTTATGGAGATGCAGATTTCATTTTCCAGCAGGACCTGACACACTGCCCACACTGCCAAACGTTCCAATTGGTCTTATATATTATTCAAATTTTCTGTATTTAATAAATCACAATCAATATAAAATATGTGAGTTTCACATTTTGAGCTGAATAGCGGTTCTTAAAATGCTTTAGGCAGTATCTCTTTCCATTCATCATGGTCTGATAATAAATACATCACAAACGGAAACGTTTCCTCGGGTAGGTTAGAGGATTAGGGGGCCTGTAATGACACTTGCCTCCACAAATGGGTCTTCAACTAAAAAAAGTGAGAAACACTTCTTTAGCGATAAAATATAGCTTTTATTTAGTTTCCTAACAGCTTGAAACTCCCCCACATTTTCTTCATTTCTACTAATATGGATGGATAGTAGGGTCAGTTCCAGGGGGGCTCTGGCTGCCAGGGGCCTTGGGGGAAAGCCTGGGGCATCTTAAAAATTGGTGGACCGTCCACTGCAGATGCTACAGCATAAGATAAGTGAACAGCTCTTGAATATATATGACTAAATAACTCACATGAATTAAGACCTACATTTATTCCTGTCTCTATTCGATCCCACCATTGGACAATACGTACATTAATCAAGCATAACATTATGACCTCCTCCTTGGGTGAATGGTTTATACTCTACACTCTCTGTCCATTTTCTTTTCAGCTCCACTGGGCATAAAGAAGCACTCAGTAGTTCCATTATTATCCTCCTTTCACCCTGTTCTTTAATGGCCCAGAGCCCACAGGATAGACCACCTCTATATACACACAACCGCATTCATGCACAGACATTATGAAATAAAAAAGGACCAGTCACTGGTTGCAGTATGAATGATATTCATATGTAAGATCAATATGGAACCCATGGACAAAAATCTCTGGTTCCCAGTTGGGCTGCAAATACAGGCACTACATGAGCATGGGTTATCTGAACACTTGGCAACTCACCATAACACCAACTGGCCAGCTGGTTTGTTTTCTCCACCCACAAACTCTCCATGCTCAAAACACCCTCATTGTTGGCGCTCTCGAGTTAAACACTGCGAGTAATCAGGGTCTGCAGGCATTGCGAGCGCTGGACGAGGCTTTTTTAAGCTGATTGAAGAGCCTCTCGTAGGCCAGAGGAGGCCAGAATGCCAAGAGGAAGCTCGCTTAACAATGGCGGAAAGCCTCATGAGGACTGCAGAGGCATTGTTAATATTATTGATCTATATCCTTGACTCGGGTGTGAAAACGTCTTCACTTATGAGGCCAGCGTGTCTCGCTTCTATGTGTGGAATCGCTTGTCCTTGATTAGACACACGTGGAAGCTCTCCAATCTCAACTGCAAAAGCCTCCAGCGACAATTGCCCCGCACTGTGGAATGCCTCCAGTCAGACGCGGTCCTTTCTTAGCTTGATTTGACTCGCTTTTAATAAATGTGTGGGCACACCGTGCTGGCTGTGATTAGCGCAGAGCGAATGGCTCAATAAGCGGGGCATTATGTTCAGCTAAGCAATCTTTAATCTCAATATTCAAGTTACGCGTTATTAAAGTTTCAGGGTCTGTTCGCCATTTATTTGGAATTGTACAAATCTATAGTTTCTCATTTCATTTTGAGGAAAATCAGTTTGGAGAGTGGTCAGTTTAAACTAAATGCCTGATCACATGTCATTTAAGGCCCAATCTCATTTTACCTCTTGGCCCTACCACTTACACCTACCCCTTTTTTTCTAGGGTAACCCTTCCCCTTAGAACAGAGTTATAAATGGAAGGGGTGAAATCATCCCCCTAAGTATTGGGACAACCCTTCAAGCACCTGGTACGTCATCAGGAGCGCTAAAGTTCAGTAACCTGCTGGTTAACTAGTCAATTTTAGGGTTTAATGGTATGTCTTCAGAAAGAGGGGAGATGATGCAGACATTAATTATTATTGTCCATTCCTTAATTTCCTTGTTATGGGGATCTAAAATTAGCTTTAATTAGCTTTTTTTTTTTCTTTGGTTCCACCTTAAATGCCGCAGCTTCCGTCATCTATTAAAGTTAGCTTGCTAGCTAACTACTGAAACAAACTACTTTCATTGTTGGTTTTTAGGCTTGTTATAAAGAATGTGGCCATAAAACATTGAAACTACACATTACACTATGGTAATATAGTATTAATTATCACTTTTAACAAGGAAAATACTTACATTTGTGGGTTTCTTTGGTCGCTTGTTCCATTGTTCCAGTACCCCATTCTCATAGCCCTCGGTATGAAGTGTGCTTCTGAAAAATCTCTGTATGAAGGGCTAACAAGCTCTATCCATTCCCCAAACCTACCCCTCCAGCCTAACGAGAATCGGGACACGCCTACCCCTTGGCATGCACCTCAAAAACAGAGGGGTAGGGGTAAGTGGTAGGGCTAAGGGGTGAAATGGGATTAGGCCTAAGAGTACCTAAAACATGTAGTAAATAAAAGCAAGTATGTAAAATATTACTTCAGTCCTCCAATATTTGGGTTGCCAGGTTGAGGACACTGAACCTACACAGATGAGCACAAGACAAAAGTTTGTGAATGTTTGCAACAATGATCATCATGCTATGTTGATAATCTACTGCATACTTAAAGTTTTGTATTGTTTTCATTGTTTGCACATTAAAAACCAACTCATGTAGATCTATCTAACTCTATTCTACTAGTATTTTCTACTGTCCGAAAATCCAAGATGGCTGCCCTGCACATTAACAGTAGTAAAAGCAGTAGTATTATACAGTTTATGAAAGTATAATATCTACTTCTTTGTCAATAAATCAATCATACACACACAGTATAGTCCAACTTCTGTCTCTGGACATGTTTACATGCTGTTTAGATCTGAAAAATGCTGTATAATATGTTGTTATCAACTGATATTGCTAAAAATGCTAACCTGGGACAAAGGCAACAATGACTACATGCGATTACATAAAAAGTGGGACTAATTTTCCTTCCTTTGACAATTTTCAAATCAGTCGTGGTAAAATTCAAATCTTTCAAAACCTAGCTTACAATATTTTTTCAGTGGAATGTTTTCTCAGTGTTACAGTTAACATTCTTAGAAAGTTCAATCTGTTGAGTCTAATACAAATTCTTAGAAGGTTTTTATTTAATATTTCTAAATGTTCTGGAAACATCCCTGCAACATTACTTTTGTCAATTTTTTGTTTGGAAAAGATACTTTTCCATTTCCATGATGTTAGTATTAATCTAGGTGGGAATGTTATGTGGGAAACGTGTCCTCTCTGTCACAAGTTTTTAGAACTTCACATTTCTGGAACATTATTTTTGTAATGTTACAGGTTAACCTTCCTGAAACATTTTTAAAATGTTGCTAAACATTCTTATAGTTTTTTTTTCTCTCTTTTTCTCTCTCAGTCTTGCTTTCCAACTTCATTTCTGTTCCTTTTTCCCACTTTTATCTCATCTTCCCCAATTATCCCCCCTTCTTTCTCCCTCAGCACCCTCCCCTGTATCTTATTCCCAAATCCCTGCAATTGTAAACCCCCCCTTAACTATACTCACAAAAGACAAAAACAAGAAAAAAAATGGTTTCTCTGTTAGCTGTGAAGCTAACTGTTCTTTAGAAAGGTTTTAAAATAGTGTATAATTATCAGAATTGTTTAACTTGATCGCTAAAAATTCAGCCGTGACGTCATTTCCAGCTCCAACATCAGATGTCATAGACGTCATCAGAGATAAATAGAAAGCAGCATAACTATAAAAAGTGGTGTAAATATTGGTGTAAACTTTTAGAAAAGTTCAGCTATACAATTCTTTCTGCAAGAGTTTCTTCTTCATCATGTCCATAATGCAACAGTACACTTTTACTTGAACTATTGGCATTTTGATGTTTGTTTGGGGAAAAAAAAAACAAACATTGCCTCATGTCAGATTGAACAAAAAGCTTTTCTGAGTTTGCCAAGAGAACATAATACTCTCAGTAAGGTTTCAGTTATGTTAGCTTTAGGTAACGTCAATGAAAACACCTCTAACATCTCCTACCTGTACTCGTAAGAGCTGGACATCTGATAAACCATGAACGATTGGGTGGGTTTCTTACTGTATTGATTATCGCTGCATGACGAAAGGTTATATTCTAGGTTTCTGGGAGCAGCAAACAAAGCCTGTGGAAATTCTGCTGTTCAATGAAAGGAGGTACTTGAGATTCAGCCAGAAACATTAATTTGTTGTGACGTCAGCATTTTCATAAAGCTTTATTTCCCTTGTCCACACGAAAACACTGAATACCTAGTTTTTTAGAATTCCTACCTAAAAAGCTTTGTTTTCAGTGACCAAAAAAGAACATATTCTTGTGGACAGAAGGAAACATCTTTAGTTTTAAAATGATACTGATACATGTGGACAGTGGACAGAAAATAAGTTCTGTACTAATAATTCTTTAGTTTTAGACACTATATATTTTTTTGGTTCCAAAAAGAGAAATTAATCTTAAAACAAAGGAGCCACATGAGCTAATTCTAGCTAGAGCAGGCTGTGTAATGTAATATGTGTGAGGGCTTTGGGTGCAGTGTGTCCGAGGGTGTCACATCAAATTTTACAGTCTGCATTTCCTACTGACCATCAAGGCCATATGTCAGAGGTCATAGGTCGTAAGGAAGGGACCTCGGAGGACCCATCTCTTGGGCCTGATCCATACAGGCATTTAAGCACTTAGAGACAGTCATTCAGCTACTAAACTCATTAAAACTGGAAAAATCTGCTTTTGTCTCATATGGGCATAGTTGATATTTAATTTCATGTGAAAGTAAAGTCAAAGTCAAATGACCTCGATGAACCCAAATGGAAAAAGAAAAAAATAGGAAAAGAGATACATATAGAAGTTAAAGAACATTTCAACTTTTTATAATATCTTTTATGTATTATACAATATATACTATGTAAATATGTATTATATAAATGTACCTTTATATAAGTCCATAGACATCAGTTTTTTATGTCTTAAAACTGGGCTATTAAAAGATGCTATATAAAACTATATGGTAATTATTTTTTTAAATAACATTTCTGAAAGCAATTATGAGGTATATTACCTTATAAACTTAATTTATTAAGTAATTTTGATTTGTTGTATAAAATATAAAGAGTACATGTGTATCATTATGTGCATATTTACCACCCTGTTTACTTCAAAATGGAACAAGAAAACTGGAGGAAAATACATAGAGTACCAGTCAAAGGTTTGGACACACCTTAAATATAGTGGTTTTTTTTTTCATTATTTTGAGATGTTATAAAACATAAACACAAATATGTAATTATTTAGTAAACAAACCAGTATATATTTTATATTTTACATTCTTTAAAGTATTACCTCTTGATTATATGACAGTTTTGCACATCTTGGCTGAATTTTTAAATGGCTTTCACTTAAATTAACAGCTGTGCTGAACTCGTCAAGAGGTAATACCTTGAATTTCCTGCCTCTTAAAGTGTTTGAGAGCATCAGTTGTAAAGTTGTGAAGAGGTAGAGTTACAGGTATACAGTGAATATGTCTACTTGAGTAATTTTCTAATCCAGATTATAGCAAGAATAACTCAATTTCAAGGAAGTTAACCTCAAGTGCAGTCACAAAATACTATCAAAACATTATGATCAAACTGGTTCTCATCAGGACCGCCTTAGGAAAAGAAGAGCAAGAGTTGCCACTGTTGCACAGGATGAGTTTATGATGAGTTACCAGCCTCAGAATTTGCAAGTTAACAGCATCTAAATGCTCCACAGAGTATTTTGGTTTGTTTAACACTTTTAAATTACTACATGATTCTTTATGTGTTCCTTTATAGTCTGAGTGACTGCAGTATTCATTTACAAACACGTTTTAGAATATAGTGTTGCTGTTCTCTGGATCATCTGAGTCAACAGTAATCAGTAATCTATCTGTAGAGATTGTAATAGGAGTCTGGTAGAATTAGCTTTTAGTCTAGCACCTGCATTTGCGTGATCTTGTTGGTCCTTCTTCAAGTTGTGCCTCTCTTGGTCAGCCTAGAGTTCCCTTTTGGCTTTTATACTCTTACTTCTTTATTCTTTAAAAAGTAGCATTTGCATTTGTCCCAAAAGGCTTCACTGGGGTGGACTGGGTTTATGTGAGTTTGGGGGCATAAAGAGAACAAGTCAAGTCGTAACAGTCCTGTAGGGGGTTTGGAGAGGTTAGAATTGATTGGCTCATTTTACAGTTTGATTCTATAAGGATATGTGAGTTTTACTTTTCAATGAGAAGACAACAGTGTTGCTGTTCAACATATCGTTGCTGTCCAGTGAAAAACAAATATCTTTAAAACAGCAAAAACAGCGAAAAAACCTTCTAAACTTTCAATGGAAGTCAAAGTAAAAACAGTTTATTTCAGCTCACTTTGAAGTATTTTTATTTGTCAGTTCGGTGTAAGAGACAGGTTGTCTGTTCAAATTATGTAGTAAACTAAAAATCGATAAAAATGGAGAAATTCGTTTTTTTTCATTGGACAGTGACGATATACTGTAACTCTCATTATTTAAAAGATTTTTTTTATTAATCTTAAACTTCAGTGGCTTTTTCTTACTGTGAGACTTATCAAAGCTCTTTCCCGGCACCAAGTTTAACTCAGGAACCCTTCAGAATTCATATGAGTGAATTTTTAAACAGTGTACTGCCTGGAGATGTTGATGATTCAGACAATTTGTTTGGAGATTTGTAGAATCCATATAAAAGTATTTTTTTGTACCCACTAGTCTTCGCCTCAGTCCAACCATAGATCTATTCAGACTCTGTTTCTCTTTCTCTCTTCCCATTCCATAACTCCCTTTTTATCCTCCATTTTCACACGCTCTCCTCGAAGCGCTGGACACCGGGGGACTCTGTAAAACAGTGAAGAGGCGCTTGGTGAAATCAATCCCTCCGTAAGCCTGGAGGTGTACTGGTGCGCTGGTGAGAAGATGCTAACCCTCTCACTTTCACCATCACTCCACCAAATGGGCCCAGGGACCCTGGGGGTCAGAGGTCAGGGATGGAAGGGGAGCGCGGTCAAAGGTGCAGCGCTTGTGTAAAATTCTCCGAGAGGAACGTTACGTAAGCGCTGGCTATCGAGCCGTGTTGTCATGTTTATGATGTGTCACATGCAGGAAATGGTTTATCAGCGCTGGAAAGGAAATGTTTTAGCGGGAGGTCAAGAGGGTTCAAGGAGTATTTTAAATAACGGGGTGCTTACCCATAAATCACCCGCGCTCGATGCCGGGCCCTAAAATTTCACTGCCGAATCAGTATTTTTTAATTCTGCCATGTGTTGAAGAAGTGCATCATAAACTGGCGAGAGTGGTCCACCTTGCAGGGGGCCTATTTATAATGCATGAATCGCCTTTATATTGCCTAATACTGATGTTATTAGATGAGGTTATGTCTGAAATTTTACCCTACATACATCTTGCTAGTTGGCATCATGCCAGTACTGCCTGGAAAAAAAAAGGTTTAACGTTTTCAATTGCTGCTGTTGCAAAAAAAAAAAAAAAAAAAGGCTCTTAGTGGTCCAGTAGAATAAGGCACTGCCACTATGATCGGATGATCGCTGGTTGGAATCCGGGTCATGCAGCTTGCAATTAGCCTTGCTCTCTCTTGGTGGGTAGATGGGACTCTCTCCCCTCATCACTCCAAAGGGTGATGTCGATCAGCACAATGCTGCGTCTGTGAGCTGATGTATCAGAACCAAGTCGCTGCGCTTTCCTCTGAGCGCGCTAATCATGATGCTACTCGGCAATGCTGCATCAGCAGCAGTTTAAAAAGAGTTAGTGACTGACAAGAGGGACAATCAATGTATAGCAAGACAGTAGAGTGTAATTCATATTCTTTTCAAAGAAATCTTAAGAAAATTTAAGCCTTGAATTTCAGTCATGGGAGAGCAGTATGTAAACTCATCAATAAGTTTTAACTTCAGGGGATGGCTTGGTAATGCACACGCCTGTATACCTTATGAGGTGTTATCTTGTGAGGGATGTCTAACACTGGCCAGGGAATACAGTATGTAATAGAATGCATTACCATCCACAGTGAACAGTGTGAACAGTGTATGGTAATGATGGTAATGATCGTGACCTGCAGTGTCTGGCTAGAATTGTCCATGCTAATTAAACCCATATCCAATGAAAGAGGACTCACATTCATATCAAACAGGATAGTCAGAGGTTCTCTTTAGTTTTTTATGGGACATGGCAAAAGTCATGGGACACCAATCATACCAATTATACCTATCCTTGTTCCAATTACTAATAGTGGTGGACATCTATAGTGGAGGACATCCCGTGCATGCTTGCAATTAATCCCACAATTTCCATGCAATAGTTAATAGATAAATAACCACAAAGACCACAAATACTGGGGGAGTTCTGGCTAATGGGTGCGAAAATTGATGGGGAAAAATAATTCAAAAATTAATTCTCGGTTATTACAGCACTCAAAACCAGCCTTCACCGATTCCTTATTAGGCACCAGCGCTGGGGCAGCAGGGAGGATGTGTGTGGTCAATAATATTGTCCATGTTTAAAGGCCCAAAAGTGGACAGTATTATTGACCACATCCTCCCCACCTTTGGTCAGCATTTTTTATTATTCTGTTTAATCACACCACAAGGCCTCGCCTAATACCTTTCATCCATTCGCATTCCATCTGTTGCCGCTCTTTCTTCTCGTTTCCCTCCCTCCTCCGCTGCCTCCGATTTGTCCAAACACTTCTCCTTCTCCTTTCTTTGCCCTTGTCCTCCCCCTCCACTCTCCCCATCTCGGTGCTCTAACGCACGGCTGTCTCCATCATGCTGCCGCCTTTAAATTAATATATTGATATTGACAAGCCATCTGCCACGGGGCATAAATTATTGGAAGGAAGAAGGCTTTGGTCACGTGACTTTTAGCATCCATGATGATATACACACCCCCCTCGGGGATGGACACTGTAGGTGCCATTTTGAAATGCACGGTGACCACTGGACACATGTTGGCTTTTGCAGATGGAGAGCCAGAAACCTTCAACGCAGAGCTTAAGGACCTTGTATAACATGGAATTAAAAGTATTGGGAAACTTGCTCATTCATTCTTTATCACAATACCCTGAAATCAAAGGTATTAAAGGAAATAAATCCAGCTATACCCTCTATATCATGTCTCTACTGCCCACCAAAGGTTACAAAAGAGTAGAAACCAAAATCAAAAAGATAAAAGATATCAAAAAGAATGTGTCCTACTACACTAAACCAACACCAGCAAACGACATGTCTCTCCAAACCATCACTGATTGGTGGAAACTTCACACTAGACCTCAAGCAGTTTGGACTGTGTGTCTCTCCACTCTTCCTCCAGACTCTGCTCCCTTGATTTACAAATGAAATGTAAAATTTACTGATGATCAGTGATGGTTTGGAGAGTCATGTCTGTCATCTGCTGGTGTTGATCCACTGTGTTTTATTATCAAGTCTAAAGTCAGTGCAGTGTTTGTTTTCCCCCAAAATCTTACAGCACTTCATGCTTCCCTCTGCTACTGACAACTTTTATGGAGATGCGGATTTCATTTTCCAGCAGGACTTGGCACACTGCTCACACTGCCAAAAGTACCAATTGGTCTTATATAATATTCTATTTTTTTGAGACACTGATTTGTGGGTTTTCTAATGTTGAACTGAATTAATGAAATAAAGTAACTTTTCAATGATATATTTTTTAGATGCACCTGTATCTCATTCTGTTTCTCATAATATGATTTCTAATGTTAGAAAAGAGTACAAAACATTGCTGCAAGGATTTGATTGCATTTAGTAACAAGATTACACACACACACAGGGATGGATAATGTAGGTGTTATATTTAAAAATGCATGGTGACCACTAAACAGATAGAAAGGATATGAAATCTGTTTTAAATAGAAAATAGAATACAATTGTTTCTCACAAAAATATCCTTGATTTTGTTGGGATAACTGTCTCCACTTTCCAGAGAAGGTCTTCTACTAGATTTGAAGATTTTGGAATAGAAGACATTGAACATGGAAGTATAATATGAAATCAAATGTGCTTGAACACCTGCTCATACATAATACGCTCTCACAATACTCTAAAATCAAGGGTGTTAAAAGAGTTTATACAGTTTTATACAGTTGGAGTTACTGTCTCCATTGTCCTGGTAGAAAGATTTTCTACTTAATTTTGGAGTTTTTATTAATTCAGCAAGATAACATCTACACACATCCCTCTCTCGAATGGACAGTGTAGCTGCCTTGTTCGTCATATGAACCATGCATTAAAGAAAATGGAATTACATCATGGAACCAAAAGTATTGGGACACTTGCAAAAGTGTTGAATGGAGCACCATCATTATTCCAGAGACCACATAGCTCTTTCACTGCTACACTGCTCCACAGCTCAGTGCTGGGAGCTTCTCAGCTAACAGAGAACCTTATAAGAATGTTTAGCAACATTTTGTAAAGGTTCCAGGAAAGTTAGCCTGTAGTGTCACAGTAATAAAGCTCCTAGAAACTAGGGGCTCTAGAGTGGTCCAGTGGTCTAAGGAGCTACCACTATGCCACTATTGCCATCAGCTGTCGGAGTCCTGAGAGAGCATACAATTGACCTGGCTCTCTCTGAGTGGGTAGATGATGGTCTTTTCCCTCATCACTTCTAGGGTGATGTCGATCAGCACAAGGCATCTGTGAGCTGATGTATCGGCACCAAGTTGCTGCACTTTCCTCCGAGGATGCTGTGATGCTACTCGGCAATTAGGAAAGGTACCAATAGGTTTATGTTTACTCAGCTTAAACAACTTAAAGGAGCCTGGCTTAATGCCTTCATGTATTAGCAGAAGGGATGTCCACAGATGTTTGGAGACATAGTGTGTAATCTGCATTGTTTGGAGGAGACCCAGCTTCTCTGCAGCCTGAACGCTCTGCAAATTTGTCAATGTTCTAATCATCTAGATGAGGCTCCATCGAGTTAAGAAGATCAGCCAATCAGCGGAGTGCCTCCAGTGCCCTCTGGTCAGTGTTGACCCACTGACCCCCCTCCTGCTGACCCCTGGGTCAAGGATCACCTTCAAAGGTCAACCATCTCTGGCCACTGCACTGGACAGAGTCATCTCCATGGATACCCAACTGCCCCAGGAGACACTGGGAGTCATGGAAACGACCCTGGGAGGAACTGGTCTGAAGTGGGGAGTAATGGGAGTTTTTTTTGAAGGACTTCAGCTCCCCCTGCTGGTCAGAAACTCAACCATCCACTTATAGAGCAGATCACTAGATCAGTAGATGGACCACTGAGGACCTCATTTTGTCCACTTCATACATATATGGCGCTGATCTCATACCCATAATCTGATATCAGAAAAGCAGAAAATACACAGACATGCCAAAAGTCATGGGACAGGAGTATGTAAATGGATCATTAAGTGTTACCTCAGGACATAACTGGAGAACACCCATACCTGTATAAGCTGAAAACCAGAGATGTATAGAAACAACGTATAACTACAACAATAAGTCAATATACTTATATACAGGTTTTAACAGCTTTATGATTACAGTGTATTTAAAAAATATGTATATGGTCATTTGCTGAGAAAAAAACATAATTAGATAACATAAACATATTTCTATCAATTCCTTCCCATAATTAGTGAAACCAACAAAAAATGAAGCCCTGAATAAAGCTGCAATTTTTTTGCCATAGTCTTCGTGTGTGGTCACAGAACCAAAGTAGATGAAAAATGGTTTCTGGTTGCATATACCTAAGTGTACTACATCGGTGTACAACTTTAATCTCGATAACAAAAATGATTTGACTGGGTTAATTTTAACTATTTCGGCATCTTTATTATTACTTTTACCATTTTTTTATATTCGTTATTTTTTACATGTGAATATAGTCAGGTATCTTTATTATTATTATTATTATTATTAGTAGTAGTAGTAGTAGAAGTAGAAGTAGTAGTAGTAATAGTAGTAGTATATTCAGGTATTATTATTTTTAGTATTAGTATTATATTTAGGTAATATTATTATTTATTTTTTATATTCAGGTATATTTATTTTTTATTTTCTTACATGTGAACATAGTCAGGCATCCTTATTATTATTATTATTATTATTATTATTATTATTATTATTAGTAGTAGTAGTAGTAGTAGTAGTAGTAGTAGTAGTATTTATTTTTTATATTCAGGTGTATTTATTATTACTTTTATTTTTAGTAGTAGTATATTCAGGTATTATTATTATTATTATTATTATTATTATTATTATTATTATTATTATTATTATTATTATTCGTTAGCCCTCACGTCATCACGGCAGCGTGCTCTGATCACGTGACCCGGGTCACGCCCTCTTTTCGGCGTGCGATTTCGGCTGCGGTTTAACCGGGAGTTTTGAAGGCTGTCAGCAGCGGATTAGCTAATCCAGCGTTACCTGACTGATTTATATATTTCAGTAGTTTAGACCCGCTGAGATTAACCCATGGGAATGTCTGCTGAACTGCTGGAAGCCACGGTAATTACCTTATCTTACCTTATATTACTTGATCTGTCTATCTGTATTGGTTTCTTAGTACTGGTAAATAAGTATGCCTAACATTAGCTACCTGTTTACCTGTTTGAGCTAACTAGTTAGCTATTTTTCCTTTAGCCACCTGTAGCTAGTTTAGCATTAAGATCATTTTAGCTGCAAAATAACAAACCTTACACTCTTACATTAAAACCACAAACTTGCTTTTAATGTACAGTCATTATTAAACCCCTTAAAGACCTTTAAAAATTAAGCATGGGCAATATTTTATAACATGACTGTAAGAAGTGCAATCAGTATCAGTTTCAACTTTTAAATATATTTTAAATACTTTAATATAATAACTATATTGAGTGATAGAGGTAGTTACAGGTAGTTAGTTCATTAAATTAAGCAGGTATGGGTAAATTGGGTGAAAATGGTTTTAAATTGTGCTCATTAATAAATTTATGTTTTGAATATTGATCCTTAGTCTGTTTTTATTTTATTTTATTATTCTTATGCATTTTTATTCACTATTATTAGTATTATTATTATTTCCCTTTTCTTCACAAGTCTTTCTAGTGAGATTCTCTCTTGCAGATTCTAAATGAGAAAACGCCCAATCTTGATTAGCTTATTTTCATCAAAGAAAACTTTACAATCTTATTAAGTAGACATGCAAATGTGCAAAATATAGTTATGTTAGGGACTTACCATACAATGAGGAGGTAGCTTATGTAGGGGACTTCCACACTAGTATTGGCAAAGAGAAGGAAGTACATGGTTTTCCTGAATATAAATTCACATGTTACAATCACAAATTTGATTCATTTTATTTATTTGTGTAATTTAAGCTTCAATTAAAACATGCATTTCATTGTGAATATGTTCTTTTAACAGAATTACAAATATATATTTTAAACAGTCAGTTAATAAGAGCAGGATGAAAGTTTGTAATTTGAAAGTTTCTGGAGTGTATTTCATAAAGCTAGAAGGTTAAGTCAATTATATAAATTGCTGTTTTGATGTGCTTGCTTAAGATTGCAGTCTTTTACAAGTTTGATTGTGCTTACATGATTTTGACTCCCTTAAAAATAAATGTAAAATGTCCCAAACATTATGGTGCCCTGAGTTGTTCCGTTTAAAGAAAGTCTGGAATGTGTGCAGTAATCAGATGTGATAGTTTATATTTAAAATATTAAACTGCAGCTCTGTCTTTGTCCCAACTTTTATAGAAAGCACTGTTCTTCCCTAATAATCATCTTTGCTTTAATTATTTTGTGTCTAACTCATTCTCTGAATTTTTATTTTCTACTTAAACCATCCCCCACAGAATATGGTGAAGAGCCTGCGAGTGGCTGAGCTGCGCGAGTTCCTCTCCTCTATTGGCAAGAGCAAGAAGGGCCTGAAGAAAGAGCTGGTCCAAAGAGTAACTGGGCTCCTCCAGAAAGAGAAAAGACCAGATCTGCTCTCCACCATCCAGGAGCTCTACAAACTCCGCCAGTCCACTACCGGCAAAAACAGGCGCTCGCAGGTCATCTCCATCCCGCCTTCTCCTGAGGTTATAGCCATGCCCACAGCTGAGTGCCTCAGCAAACCAGACGCAGTGACCCCCAGCATCGTCTCTGAGCCGCAGATGATCAAGCTTCCCTTCTATCAGACACTAGAGACCATTGTTCCTCTAGTGCCATTAGGTATGATAATATTATAAGTAGAGATGGGTATAACCACTGATTTACGGAATCCATGCGATTCAGATTCACAAGGCCCCAATTCGATTTAAATCGATTCAATATAGAATGTTTTAAGAGAATTTTATTATTAGTGCTGTAAACATTAATGAATTAACTCATACAATTAATCTAAAAACTTGAACATGTTATTTTTCTTTTTTGGCGCAAATCTGGTGACATATTAGCAGTTTAATTTATGTAGCGTATTGTTTAATCATGGTTAATGGTTAAAGCATATTGTTGTGATTAATACAGGTGGCCTCACTAATATAAATATAATTCTGTTTTGACAATCTTACATTATTTTTTTCATTCACATTTACAAATATTCACTCAGATTATAAAGCTTAAATCTTGAGAATAAAAGGAAAAGTGTGATTAATTCCAGTTGATTACAGAAAATTGTTGTGATTAATCTGATTTATTTTTTAAATTGAATGACACTGCTAATTGTTATTAGTCTTTTCCTATCATACATGTAGTATTGCATATGTTTTCATATGAAGAATTAGGCCAAAGCAATTACATTAATGTTTTATTTTTATTACAGCTTTGCTTTTGTCTAAAATAGTCAACTATTTAATACACTTATTTTTCAAATAACAAAAAATGAAACCTAACCTTATTAGTGTTGAATAGTAATAAGAGGGTGCACTGATTATGAGTTATTATTTTCTCCTTAAAATATGTTCAGTGTCTTAAAATACACCTTCTAATTGTCTCTGTTTTAAGTCTCACTTTAGGTATTTTCAGTATGGTTCAATAATAGGCCAGACTTATACACTGTAGAAAATTATAAGTATATAAGTATAAATCAGTCCAGATACATTTTTAATTGAAATTTAATGTGACTGAGGTGTTTTGCTTTTTCTCATATTCTAATTTGGATTGGTCTACTTTCACAGTGCCTGTTTCTGCTCATAAACTGCAGACAGATTCCATCACAGTGTGCCTGACTCCAAACCAGTGGACTCAGATCAGGAGCTCTCAGTAAGTTAACTCTTCCCTCAAGTCAGTCTGCAGCTGGTAAATAATAAATTAAATGCTTCACTGGTGATAAATCTGGCAATCGGGCAGGCCAAGGAACTGCTGCAATCTGGTGTAGACATTCATAGAAACCCTTGCTGTTTGTGGCCCAGCATTATTTTGCTAAAAAAAAAATTGCCAGTTGAAAGACCTGTCATGAGAGGCAAATATAGCTGAGTGAGTTTGTGTCCATTGTATCACTACTAGAGGTGATCACCTGTCATATGCGATGGATCCCCATATTACATCTACATCTACAGTTGGGGCAGTGTGTTACTGCACAGCAAAGGCAGGCTTCAAGCGCTCACCGCAAAGTCTTCACACTCAAACCGTTCCCCCAAACCTGGATTTGCCAATTAAAGACCATACGTTCATGCTGGTTTTCTCAGTCCGATGTTCCCTTTATCAAATTCTGTAATCTATGCAAAATGTCTTCAAGTGTGTCATAGAGGCCTGTATAGCAGTCAACAATGTGTCACCATGAGGTACACTACCCAAAAGTAGCCTAATCAGACCATACCACTTCTATATGTAACAATTTAGATATCTGCCTATCGAGTTTTGCATTGTGCAAACACACACACACACACACTCACAATAACTTCTTTGTTTTCAGATTTTAAAATGAGTTTTAATTACAAATATTACGTTTCTCTATATCCTGACTCTCCCAATCACTCATATTGCTCGTTTAATCCTCAGAGGGTCCAATTCCAAGCTGAAGTCCTTTCAAGTGGTGCTCAGGTAAGCTTTCACTAGCAAAGAGTCAGACTACGACTACTTTTTAGCTTCTTTCTTAAATTAACATGTGATTGTAGCACCTTTCTATTCATATGAGATCACCTGTATTTAACCTATATACAAACTTTTGAATTGTTGGTTATAGTATGTTTTTGGCTTGTCAGTAAATCTTGTGCATTTCAGAATTTGCTACACAGAGAGTGTTGGCGTTGAAGACGATCAATATCCACCCAAAATTTCTGTGTTGGTCAACGGCATAGAATGCGACCTACAGGTGTCTCTTACGTCTTTGATTTAGGCTAATCTAAGACTAATCTAATATTTTCTTTGTGCTTTTTATTATGTTCGTGCTGGAGTTTTATCTTCTAATACATAATCGTTATATATGTTGTCTCATAAAACCTTGTATATTTTTTCTGTTTATTTTATTGTGATTATCAGATCCGCTATGCATCCAGTAAGGAAGGCTTGGAGCCTTCTCGCCCCTGCTGCCCAATCAATCTCACCCCATTATTAAGACAGACCGCTGTGAACCGTGTTACTGTAATGTGGGGTAATTATGGCAAGGTACATCTCTTATGTTTGGATTTTTTTCAGTTTTAAAAATATGAGGCTTTCTCATAACAGCAATAACATGTTGGCTAATTGCTAACTGTTCCATCACTCACACAGAGTCATTCTCTCTCTCTCTCTTTGTGTGATGTGCTGTGTTGTCTTGTGCTGTGCTGTGTATGTGCTGAGTATGTGTTTTCTTGTGCTGTGCTGTTCTGCGCCGTACTATTCTGTGTACGTGTTGTTTTTGTGGTGTCTTGTGTTTTCTTATGCTGTGCTGTGTTTTCTTATGCTGTGTTGTTTTGTGCTGTGCTGTGTATGTGTTGTCTTGTGCTGGGTTGTCTTGTGTTTTGTGTTGTGTTGTGCTTTTATGTTGTATCTATCTTGTTTTTTGTGCTGTTGTGTTGTTTTGTGCTATGCTGTGCTGTGTTGTCTTGTGCTATGCTGTGCTGTCATGTGTCTTGTGCTGGGTTGTCTTGTGCTGGGTTGTCTTGTGTTTTGTGCTGTGCTATGTTTTTGTGTGTTGTGCTGTGCTGTGCTGGGTTTTGCTGTGTTGCCACGTGCTATTTTGTGTTCTGTGCTGTGCTGTGCTGTGCTGTGTTTAGCGCTATTCTGTAGCTGTATATCTGGTGAGGGCTTTCACCTCAACAGATCTTTTTGAGCATCTTCAGAACAAAGCTGTGGAAAGTGAGGAGCACTGCAGACAGAGAAGTAAGTGGTTTCTTTTTTTACATTAACTTTTTTGTAATAGTTGAGCAGTGCAATTTGATGTATGTTTATGCCAAAGATATGTTATATTGTATTTACATTGAAATAAAATGAATATTTTGATGTTTACCTATGGCCTTATTGATGGCCTTATCTGATTTAACAGACTAGCCATTCAGTCCAATAATTTGTCCTCTTTTAAAAATTATAGCTTTTTTTTTTTTTTTTTTTTTTTAAACCTTGCATTGTGTTCACTATATAAGATCCAGAACATTTAATCTCTTCCAGTTTGTGAGAAGCTGTGTTGCGATGCTGAGAATGAGATCGCCACCACAGGGCTGCAAGTGTCCCTGATCTGTCCTGTAAGATTCTACTTATTTATTGCATTGTAGTGAAAAATAGGATTTTATTAGGATCGTTTCTTTGCTGCAATTAAACAAAATGTTAACCCAACATAACTCAGTGTAACTTACAACAAAGTAATTTAAAGTAGCACTGTCCATTTTCAGAATATTAAAATAGTTGTGAAACAGTAAGTACATTTTAACAGTAAATAAATTATAAATAAAATGGAAGGATTAAAGCAGAATTTTTCTACCTCGTGATTTGTAATATATTTAATATGTTTTAGAAAGCTGAAATAACACTTTCTGATTTAATATCCATTTTGTTGTTACAGCTATAAAACTAATATTCCAAAAATTGCCATAAGTCTAAACTATGACTGAACCGGCACTAGTACAGTTACTAGTACAGTTCTTGAGTGATGTTGTACGATTCTGTAGATTTTGAATGGATGTGTGTGTACTCTTGTTTGATTTCATCTGTCTGTCTTCTCTACCTGGAAAGCTGGCGAAAACCCGAATGTCAGCCCCCTGTCGAGCGCAGCCGTGTGCCCACCTGCAGTGCTTTGACGCAGCCTTCTACCTGCAGATGAACGAGAGAAAGCCTAGGTGGACCTGTCCTGTCTGCCATAAGCCTGCTCTCTTTGAAACACTCCAGATCGATAGGTAGCATCCTCTTTACAGTCACTCACAGTGTTTGGTGTGACGGTCTGGTCGGGTTGGCTTTGTAAAAGGTTTTTTCTCATTTTAACCTCAAAACACAGACATTTTAGCCATTGCAAGGTGCCTATCTGACCATAACATGGATGTAAATTGATTTTCAAGTGTGTTTCATTTTTCTAAGCTCATTATTCATAAAAAAAAGGTCTAATGATCCCTCTTGCCCAAATCAGTACGTTTTACATAGCAATGAATTGCAATTAGTGTTTTGGTGACATTTTAATTTCACCAAAATGAAGGGAAGAAAAACAGGCAATGTCCTGAGCATTTTAGTTTAAACATCCCTTTAACATGACATTAGCATTACAAGTTTCTCTGGGTTTGATATTTAGATAATTCTCGGTGTGGGGGGGGGGGGAGAGAGAGACAGAGACTGTTATCAAATTTCACAGAAACAAACTAAGCAGACAAACAGGTTAAAAAAAACTGATATAGCTTCTTCAAAGAGTGGCACTACAGACTAAATTCACCAAAATGTCAAACTGTATACACACTCCTTCAAAAGTATTGGAACAGTGAGATCAATCCTGTAGAATCCATGTAGAATGAAAACATCTGGAGGTATTTACATCTGGATCTGATGATGAATTTAGGAGATAGACGGTTTTGTCTGAATCCACCTATTTTTCTTGTGAGCAAAAGTATTGGAACGTGTGACTGTCTGGTGTGTTTTGTTGATTATTTAAACAATAAATAGTTTTAGATTTGAATTTTGCCTGAGCAGACTGTGTATTTCCAGTTAGAGGAGTAAAAATCTGAAACATCAGAAAGCGGTTCATGGGTGAAAACAAGCAACTGTGAAGCTGAGGCAAAATAAAAAATCAATCAGAGCCATTAGACCATAGACAAATATTGGCCTTGACCAGTACAACTGTTTGGAATTTCCTGAAGAAGAAAGTCATCACTGGTGTACTAAGTAACAGATGTTAAACAGGTAGAACAAAGAAAACCACACAAAAAAGACCCTAAAACAACTGTGACATCAACAATAACCTCCAGTAGTGTGTAAAGGTATCATAATCTAATGTTGGCAGAATACTTCATGAACAAAACTACAGAGGCTTCACCAGAAGATGAAAACCACTAATTAGCAATAGGAACAAATAGAAAGGCCAGGCTGAAATTTTGTAAAGCCATAATATCTAACCATAATTCTGATAGTATGTTAATGTAGCAACAGTGTCCTTGTCCCCTTCATTGATGCGCCAACTCAAATGTACAGGACCTTGAACTTCCAGGTCCAAGGTTTGGGTCCACTATGGTAGAATGTATGGGGTCACTATGACTGTTGTTGCTGTTGTTGATCTGCAGTTTGCTGAGTAACATCCTCCAGAGCACAGAAGAAGATGTGGAGGTGATTGAGTACCTGTCTAATGGCTCCTGGAGACCAGTGAGAGAAGAGTGCGAGAGCAACAAAACCCCAGACCACTCTCCACTCAGCCTCAGTAAGAAAAAAAAAACTTTAAATACAGGTGCTTCTTAACAAATGTGAATATCATTGAAAAATTAGTTTATTTCGGTAATTCAGTAAACAAAAAAAAAATGAAATTTTATATTATATAGATGTATTACACACAGAGTTATCTATTTTAAATGTTAGTTTTTTATTGTTGATGATTAATGGCTTACAGCCAATAAACACCCAAAAGTCAATATCTCAGAAAATCAGAATATTATATATATAAACCAATTTGTACGTTTGGCAGTGTAGGCTGTGTTCCTGCTGGAAAATGAAAGTTTCACATTTTAAACTTAGTAACTTTTCAATGATATTCAATTTTTTAAGATGCACCTGTAAAAGAAAAAGCTCATACTATTTCTAATCATCCATTGTGATGTTTGTTTTCTGTACTCATGTACTTTTGACTATTTCTCTACAGAAAGTGAGCCTGTACTGCTAGACGACGTTGTGGATCTAACACAGTGCTCGACCGATGATGACGACTGTATCGATGATAAGTGGTGATGCTCTGTGAAAGAAGACTTTAAAGACCATTTGCTGATGATGAATACTCTTTTTTATTTTTTAGTGTTTCAAAGTATTATTTTTTATATTTATATATATCTAAACAAATATTGTCCTGAATGTTGTTTGTACCTCTTTCTATGTACACAAACTGTTTGCTGCTTACAGCAAGAAGAATAAAGGTTTATTTTTTTCTGCTGCACACTTTGATTTTTCTTTTTTCCTTTGAAATGTTTATTTAAGTTCTTTCTTTATTTTTTTTAACTTATGTCAGTGTGTGTATATATACATGTATAGAAAGAGAAGCATACAATAAAAATGATTTCAGACAAACCCTGGCATTGATTTTGTTGTTTTGTCCCAAAATATGAAGATACCTGTTATTATATGTGAAAGCATTGTTTTAATATGGTTAAGTGGGTCACTGTTTATAAGAGTATTAGTGATATCTGCCCCCCTATATGCAGTGCATCATTGGGTCAAGTATTAAAGACCATTCCTGCCACTTTGGGTGCTCATATACCACATGTTATGTGAATGACAATAACGTCTCCTTGAATGCTTGACTTTTCCCTATTGTACTGTACATAAAAAAACGAGATCAGGAAAAAAAATAAGACAGTTTCTCTGATTTTGCTATTTCTAGGTATATGTTTGAGTAAAATTTTAATTGTTGTTTTATTTTTTAAACTACGGACATTTCTCCCAAATTCCAAATAAATGTATTGTCATGTCATGTCAATGAAAAAATGACTGAAATAACAAAAAAGATGCAGATCTTTCAGACCTCAAATAATGCAAAGAAAACAAGTTAATATTCATAATGTTTTAGGAGCTCAGAAATCAATACTTGGTGGAATAACCACAGTTTAAATGCATCTTGGCATCATGTTCTCCTCCACCAGTCTTACTCACTGATTTTGGATAACTTTATGCCTTTACTCCTGGTGCAAAAATTCAAGCAGTTCAGCTTGGTTTGAGGGCTTGTGATCATCCATCTTCCTCTTGGTTATATTCAAGAGGTTTTCAATTTGGTAAAAAATCAAAGAAACTCATAATTTTAAGTGGTTTCCTATTTTTATCTTATTATTTTTTTACTAGAGCTGTACACTGAGAAAGATGCGTCTGCATACTTTTGGCCACTAACTACGTTAGCTGGCAAATCTCGCGAGATTTTGGACTTCGCTTCCTAGACCGAGCCCTGGCAGGAGCTGGCTAAGCTAGCTGTTAGTTAGCTAGGCTAGCTAACAACATAGCAAACTTAGCTAGCTGCCTTTCTGCTGTACTCTGAGACTCTGCGGGTATGGTAAACGGCTGATTTTTAGACCGCGAGGGGCTGGATGGTAGTATTTATTGGTCCTGGGCGTGTTGTCAGGTTTTAAAGGGATGTTGGGCGGATTTAGTGAGTGTTTAGTGAGTTAAGCTAACAGATCGGGAGTTTAGGCGGTTCATTGGGAAACAGGCAGGCTGGCGTTAGCTGAGGGTTAGCTGGGGGCTGGATAGAGATATAGAGAGAGTATCTACAGGTGCTTTAGCTGAAGTTAAAGCTCCTACACTGCCAGAACTTATTTTATTAGTTAATTAACAGATGCTTAATCTTTGTGGAAGTGAGTTTTTGGGTGAAGTGTTAGCTAGCTAGCTGCTATGCTGCTGTATCTTTAGTTTAGAACTGTCTAGGTGAGATAGAGTTAGTTAGCTAGATTAAGTATGCTAATATTTAAGCTCTCAAATGTGTAGGCCTCTCTCTTAAGACTTTATTATTTAAGAGAGACCAAGAGTATATAGATATTTACAGACATAATTGTATTATTTAGCTATTTAGCTAAAGTATCTAGTTAGATAGATATAAAGCTAGCTTGGCTAACTAGTTAGTTAACTGAGCAGCTTGCTAGATAAAGAAAAGCACCTGTTGGCAAACCTGCCTGATCTATTTTAACCTAAAAAAAAAACAGCTATCCTAAAAAAGTGGCAATTTAACTAGCTAGTTAGCTATTACCTAACCTAATACATACTACTGAGCTTTCCAAGACTATCTAAATAGCTGTTACTGTGTCTTCTACTCTGGATGGTTGCTTGAGCTCCATGATCTTGCTCATCAAAACTTCATCATCATCATCCACTACTTCATCATCTAAGAGCTCTTGCCCAGAAAAAAAAATCTAAACTAGCTACTTAGATAGATAGTTAGAACATCTAGTTAGAACATTAGAACATGGCACCCAAAAAAAGACCAGGACCCTTGGTCATAGGTGGCACTGGAGACGCCCAGACCACAGGATCCAACATAGGAGCTGCATCAGAGTAAGTTCTCACCTGTTAGTTTTATTATAAACATAACACAACACACATAACACAGAATGTTAAAGTTTATTTTGTGATATTTGTATAATGCAAATATATATGAACGCAGTGTGTAAGACTGGTGGAGGAGAACATGCCAAGATGCATGAAAACTGTTATAAAAAACAAAAAACAGGGTTATTCCTCCAAATATTGATTTTTTTTTAACTCTTAAAACTTTATGAATATGAACTTATTGAACGCATTATTTGAGGTCTGAAAGCTCTGCTTTTTTTGTTATTTCAGCCATTTCTCATTTTCTGCAAATAAATGCTCTAAATGACTATTTGTTATTTGGAATTTGGGAGAGATGTTGTCCATAGCCAATAAGGCCCTTAAATGACATCAGGAATGATATTTAAGGGTATTTTTGACAGTATGACAAAACATTGAATAAAAAATATTTTTATATTGCATTGGACAGTGGTTCTCAAAACTGTGGTACACGTACCACTTGTGATACTCGAAGCATCCTAAAGTGGTACACTAACTAGATGACCTCAGAAAAAAAAATATTAAGGACTAATCTATTAAGTTTGTGTGTGTTTAGTGCTTTATGTACATAAGCTACCGGTACACTTTAGGCCTTTACTTGTAATTATTAACTTATGATTTTTGGTTTATTGTTTATATTTGAAGTTTTTGGTTAGATTATCAGGTTTCTTGGTTGTAGTTACTGTTGTTTACAAACTAGAAAAAAATACATTCCAGTGCTTGAAATTGATCAAATATTTTTCATGGTTTTGCATATCGTCACAAATATCACCATCACAAAAATACTGTGAAAATTATTTTAGGGCCAAATCGCCCACATTCAGTATGCAGTGATATCTGCAAGCCTCTGATATAACTTCATGACTAGTTTTGCAGCAATCCAGGGTGCATAAATCATTATTATTTTTTCAGTAAGTGTATATATGTACAGTCATTAAAATAACTAAAATAATCTTCACTGTGTTTGGCTCTTGGCCGCTGTATCTCTCACTATGAGTTGTATATTGGAGTCACTTATTGAACAGAGTTCCCTTATTAAGGTCTTAATGTAGGCTATCATGCTCACACTACTCAAGCCACTATCCAACAGGAAAAGAATGCAGCATTTCCTACTGTTATCAGCACGATGCTGACACTGATAGCTAAGATCAGTGCCATTTTCTTCTTGTTTCTAATTGACTGAATTAATTGCTTTGGCTACAAACAGATCCATTCTTGAAGTGTTAATAGGTATGGATTTCTGGCCCATAATTACTCTGCCTGTTGCTTGTATCCTTGTCAGAGCAAACCTAGAGGCCCTTCAGAAGAAACTGGAAGAGCTTGACTTGGACGAGCAGCAGAAGAAGCGTCTGGAGGCCTTCCTCACGCAGAAAGCCAAAGTAGGCGAGCTGAAGGACGATGATTTTCAGCGCATCTGCGAGCTGGGAGCAGGAAACGGTGGCGTGGTTAACAAAGTCTGCCACAAACCCTCTGGGCTGATCATGGCCAGAAAGGTGAGGTTTTGATGAAGAATATGATTCTGAGAACATCTTGGGTTTTGTACACCACACAAAATGGTTTAAAAATGTTATTTAGGGGCATCCTGATAGGTCCTGATAGACTTAAGATAAGTTGCTGGTTGGCTGTTTGGATTCTCTGTACACATGGATGCTGTCTTTTTCTCATTTTTGCCAGTAAATGCTTTATGCATATATAACACCTTAGCAACCACCTTAGAAACGTTTCCAACCAGTGAGCAACACAATAGCATCTTAGCAACTGACAGCTGTACCATACCAACACCTTAGCAACCACCTAGCAAACACTAAATAATTTCTTAGCAACCAACAGCTATATTAAAGCAACCAGCTTGTGACCATTTAGTACCATGTTAGCAACCATCTGGGATACCATAGCAATGCCATAGTAACCCCCTGACATACCATAGAATCTGTTGTTAACTTTAGATGCAAATTTAGCTGCACATCCGTTTGCTTTTCTTTCAGGAAACGCACTTTTCTATTTGCAAACAAGTAATCCAACTTCATGATCCTAAATCATTTATTAAGAAATATTTTCTGATGCTTTTATGACTTTCTTCCATTTAGCTGATCCATCTGGAGATCAAGCAAGCAATCAGGAACCAGATCATTAGAGAACTGCAAGTCCTGCACGAGTGCAACTCGCCCTATATAGTTGGCTTCTATGGAGCTTTCTACAGCGATGGAGAAATCAGCATCTGTATGGAGCACATGGTAAGTCAGTAAACAAGGGCTGGATATTTTTGTAGACCTTTTTTGTGCTTGTCTTGCTTAAGCACACATGATTCAATTTGCCTATTATAATTGCCAGGTTTATTAGGCCTGTTTGAGCAGGGAAATCAGCAAACTGCTGGACTGCTCACTCTGTTGCACACCACTTCTGTAAATATAGTGTAAACTGTATAAACTTATGAACTGTATAAACTTATGAACTGAAGTCAGTTACATGGTAGACACAGAGGGCAAAATATTGCTAACAAAAAAACAATTATCTGGAACTAGGGCTGCAACAAATGAATATCTTAGTAGTCAACTAACCTGCTGATCTTTTTTTATTTATTTATTTATTTTTTTTGATTAGTCGATTAGTCAGAATTATTTTTTATAGTGCCCTCCATTTGTACTTCCTACTGGTGAGGACTGCTAAACATTTAGTCCCCAAGACCAATTTTGCTGCAAATTTTGATAAGCTTGTCCTACATTTATTAACTAAAACATTCTCACAAACTAGATGTTATTTTTAGGAGATTCTAGGATACTCGCATATGTTTTTTACTTTTTTTCATACTTTTTTTTTACAAGGAGATACCTGCCTGAAGCTATAGTTTGTCTAAAAAAATATTTTTTGTTGTTGTCTGTAGTTACTATAAAATATGATTTAATTTTAATGGACTGGACAGAGTACAGTATTCCCCTAACACTTATCCAGCTAACGTTAGTGTAATTCATGTTAGAAATGTTAATGCAGGAGTGAAGCCTGTTTAAACTCCTAACTCTCCTCAGCAGCTCTCTGCAGTAATTTAACTCTAGACAGACTGTAGAATATTTTGGAGTAATATCTGTTTGTTTTTTGTAAAATATCCTTAATTTCAGGTAAAGTAATAAATGAGCGGTTGTCCCTGTACTTTTGTCCATGTAGTTTATGTCAGCGATGTCTATAGTTTGAAGTGCTGCAAGCAGGGATGCTCTGTGTTCCATCTATTTGGCCAGCATGCCATTTGCTGGGCACAGGATGGTGTTGGCAGCACTTCCAGTTTTCTGCTCACAGAGCAAATGAGTCAGTGAGTGGTTTGAACAGAGGGACGAAGATTGTGAGACAAGAAGATTATAAAATGTACATGTGTCTCTTTCCACAGGATGGAGGCTCATTGGATCAGGTACTAAAAGAGGCCCGAAGAATTCCAGAAGAAATCCTGGGGAAAGTCAGTATAGCTGTAAGTATTCATGGTTTGAATCACTCACACCTCACATTTTTTTAATCTGGGTAATCTAATGACTAAATATTTTATTTGTTTGCTCAAAAACAATAATTTGCTCTCTTATGCCATCCTACAGGTTTTAAGAGGTCTTGCCTACCTGAGAGAAAAGCACCAGATCATGCACAGAGGTAACAGGACAATATCTAGAAGCTTAACTTAGTGTTGTGTTGTGTTAAAATCTCAACATTGATGACTTCACTGCATATTTCATATGTATAAAAATAAGTTTATTCTTATGTTTGTAGATGTCAAGCCCTCAAATATACTGGTCAACTCAAGAGGGGAGATCAAGTTATGTGATTTTGGAGTGAGTGGCCAGCTCATCGACTCCATGGCTAACTCTTTTGTAGGCACAAGGTCTTATATGTCGGTAAGTCAGTTTTTATTGTATTAAAGGAGAAATCTGGTGTGAAATTGACTTGGGTTGTAGTGAAACATGATAACGAGTACAACCTATGGCAAATAGCTCACATCAATTCACCCCAGCATTCCAAAATATAGTGCTTTTAGCCGATGCTCCCAACAGGCTTTCATGCTAATGATGGGGGCATAGTGCTGCCCATGCAAAGACATCACTTATTGTGACTATTCGGGCTACAGGCCAATAATACTCACCTCTGAATGGCCAAATATCTAGCACGGCTAGCAGTTAATGCTAATACTGCTCCAGCCTCAGTGCTGGAGAACTTTAACTGAAACTCCTATATAACACTGTACTTCAGTGGAGTGGCTTTACTGCTCCTTAAACCTGACGGGTAAAATTCATACTTAAGACGCAGTGGATAATAAGGCACACTGACCCTTTTTGGGAAAATTAAAGAATTTTTAGTGCACCTTATAGTGCAAAAAATATGGTAAGTTCAAAATAGCAGTGCCCAGAGAACTACCTGAAGGTATTGTGAGTATAAAAAGTGTTTTAAATAAACTATCTGGGCACTTTCAAAATTCTCAGTGCCTTGTTTTAAATATCAAGACCCTCAGAACCAATGAAGTGTTGAGCTACTTTGCGCTTGTTAATGGTGTAAAAATAGTGATTTCTTTGCATGGGCAACTCTATGCCCTTATCACTAGCATTATCTGCCTGTTGAGCATCGAGTAAAATCTCTGCATTTTGGATGGCTGGGGGTTAACAGACGTGGGCTATTCGATAAAGTTTGTACTCGTTATGACTTCAAGTTCTGTTTTTAAAAAATCAGTCACTTGCATTTTTCTTTTTTACAATTAAAAGAAGTCAAATTTTATGTCCGATTAATTTTACCCCAATAATAGACAAAGCAGTATGAAAATGTTGCCTTGCAAGGAACTTGAACACTGGCCAGTGTGGTCAGGGTGTGTTATCAAGCAAAACCTGGTTGTGTTTTTCATGTGTGTCCAAGAATACATCATAGAATTGTGGACATTACTACCCACAGTGGACCATGCAGTGGGTGGTAATGATTGTGACCAGCAGCATCTGGCCAGAATTGTCCTTGCAACAAAGCAGTTATTGCAGAAAACCACACACACACCTCACAAATCAGTGCAGTGATTTAGCTTCCATGGGACATGGCAAAATTCATGGGACACACAGTACATGTTCCTGTCCCATGACGTCTGGCATATCAGTGTAATCGAGTGTAATTTCTTTCTGTATTTCTGTTTCTAAGCCGGAGAGATTGCAGGGCACTCATTACTCAGTGCAGTCGGATGTGTGGAGTATGGGACTGTCTCTGGTGGAGCTTTCTATTGGCCGCTACCCAATCCCACCCCCAGACCCCAAGGAGCTGGAGGCCATTTTTGGGCGGCCATTGATGAACATGGAGGGAGAGACACTAAGCACGTCGCCACGCCCCAGACCTCCAGGCAGGCCTGTCAGCGGTACGACATTTCATACTAGTTAATAACTAGTTAATCAATTAATTCTGTATATGGTTTGATCAATTTTGAATTTCTATTACAAAACTTGTTACAACTGTCCCTCAAAAACTTCATATCTCCATGTCGTGTTTTTGACTTAATAGTAATTCAGTTACTGCAGTTGTTCTTAATTTGTTTGTCATAAATTCATGTTAAGTGGATCTAATGGAATTATTCAAAATGGCCTTTTTAATAATACATTTTCTTTGTGTCACACTGACGATATGTTGTATCTTTACCGTTGGTTAATTTTTGAAGTTTAATTGAATATGTATTGCTTTCTGTAGGACATGGACCAGCCATGGCTATTTTTGAGTTGCTGGATTACATAGTCAATGAGGTAAGAATTAATTAAATTTTTGTTTCAATACAGTAGTACAATACAATTTTTTTAATGATCATATAATAAATATTGCATCCATCTAAGTTTTGACTCCCTTATTAGGAGATTATAGGGTAATATAACAGAACTAGGATTTAGCATTCTCCTCAATGCGTGTTGAGCTGTCTAGTCACTTTTTTTTAATGCTGTCAATTCTAAAAGAAGTCATTGGCTTGCTTTTAATAATAAGAACGACTTTCAAAAGAGTGATAGGTGGAGTCCTAGGCATTTGGGTGGGAATTTGAAATTAAATTGCATCTAACTCTTCTGTTTTTTTTTTGTTTGTTTTTTTATAGCCTCCACCTAAACTGCCTCATGGAGTTTTCACTGCAGATTTCCAGGACTTTGTGACCAAATGGTGAATATCATAACTTATATTTATTCATTTTAGTGGAATTGGTCATATTTATTTGCTAGCAACACCATTGTATTGCTTTTGTATGTAAAAAAAATGTCTTGTTATACAAATTAAAACTAATGGCTGTTTTTGTTTATTTGTTTGTTCTTTGTAGTCTCATCAAAAATCCTGCAGATAGAGCAGATCTGAAGATGCTGATGGTGAGTCTTTTCTGCACATATTTTCCTTCTATATGGTTATGGAATAATCTTGCACTGTAATTTTGTTTGGCATATATTACCTACTCTTAAAGAACCTACATAGCTTTGTAGAAGAAAGTTAGACTATATAATTATTTATAATAATAGGGATGTCTCAATCACGTTTTTTGCTATTTGATTTGATAAACAATATCGTCACACTGTACCAGTCTGTTAAAGAACTCCGGTGTGAAATGGTCTTTGGGTGAATTAAAACATGATAAAAAGTACTTACCTTTGTTGAATAGCACACCCCTGCTCTCCTGCAGCTTTCTGAGATCCAGTAATTTTATGCACTAAACACAAACAGGCTTTAGAATGAGTGAGATGGGGCAAATTTAGCATATTCTGCAGATAAATTGCTTTTTACACAGATATCCAGGGATCAGTTGCTCCACACTTCATTGGTAGAATCTGGAGAGCCCTGACATTTAAAATGAGGCATTAAATAACTTTAAAACTGCACAAGAAGCTTACTAAAAAACACTCTTTACATCCCATAGCGTAGGTAAATCTTTACATTTACGTCACAATAAGTGAACCGTCGAGCACAAACTAATAGGTAGGATAGTTGAGCAGATTCCAAAATTAATTCCTTGGAAATGCATGAATTCCAACTGTTGCTGAAAATATCTGGTTACTGTCGATTTTAGAATTAAAAGAAAAAACAACAAATTACATAAACATTGCTCAAAGTGTTTTACTATTCAATGGTTGACTTATTGTAAATTTAAGATGGCAGTGCCCGGAGATTTAATACCGTCTGGAAGACACCAAAGGGGGCGCTCTACTACAATAAAAGCTAAAAATCTGAACTGGATCAGTCGAAACATGCAGCCCTAGACCTGTCTCAATCATTTTTTTTGTGCATTTTAATTGGAGTCCCAGAAATTATTGCAGTAAACCATATTATTGTCATTTTAAGACCAATAAATGCTACTGATATCAGGGTAAAATAATAAAAAAAAGCATTAAAAACAATTATACCTTTTTAAAGACAACACAATTGTAATTAATGATAGATGGGAAATATACACTTTTTTTTCCTTACTTACTTATAAAATACTGTTCACTGTTATTATATATGTGAACTAACATAATAAATATGTTATTCTCTTTCCAGAACCACACGTTTATTAAGCGCTCAGAGGTGGAGGAGGTGGACTTTGCAGGCTGGCTGTGTAAAACTATGGGCTTCAACCAACCCAGCACACCAACCCGGACAGCAGAATAACTCCTGAAATGAGAGAAACACGTTCAGTTTTCCCCTCAAACACACACACACACACACACACACACACACACACACATATATATACACACACACACACACACAAACTTTCTCTCTTAGTTTCTTCTCTCTGTTGTTTGTCATCATTTATCTCGACACATTTTTGCACACTGTTCTCATTTTTACAGAGTGATCTGGATACACACACACACACACACACACTCCCACAGACACACACACTGCCCGAGTGAAAGGTGATGAGCAGTTTTATATGAGCTGTATCCTGCTCATACAAAAAACGTATACACACCCACACATACAGAGAGTCACATCTGAGTATATTTTTCACATCCATGTTATATGCATGCAGTCACACGTACACACACACACACACATTATCGCACATTATATTTCAGGCCTCTCAGGTGAATCTTTATAAATATATATATTATATTAAATAAGTAATTGTATAGATGTATGCCTTTATCTGGGCCTAGATTATGTGCTACAGTTAATATATAAATATTATAAAATACAGTATAAGGACAAAATGTTCACCTCAGTCACTGTTGTGTCAGGCGGTCATGATGATTTGAGTCGTTCTTTAGTCTTTCGTTTTTTTTTTCTCTTTTTTTTTGCAGTCGACATGAACCAGAAACGATTGTATGTGGCGTTCAGCCTTTATCTCAATAAAAAAAGAAAAGAAGAAAAAAAATCTCTTGTGATTGCAGGAGTTCATTTCTACTGTAAGTGCTTTTCCATTATGAGATAAGGTAATCGTAGGCAATCTAATTGCTTTTATTGTATTAACCACACTTTTATCAGTGGACTATACAAATAGACTGGCTTTTAATGTGGCTGTTCCATTAACAATGAATGGTGTGGAAAAGTGTGTCAATCTACTGTACTTCCGCGTAACCAATACAGCACTTGTTTATTTGTAGTTTTATTTTTATCTTTCTTTACTCCTATTAATTTTCATTTTTTTAATTCAAACCAGATACACAGAACCCACTGATTAAAAAAATAAATAAAAATCCCATAACATGATTCTGCCACCCCCCATGCTTCACTTGTTGGGATGACACTGTCGGCCACTGAGGGCTAAGAAGAATACAGCTCTGGAAAAAAATTGAGAAAAAAAACGGTTTCTGGATCAATTTCTCTGATTTTGCTATTTATAGGTATATTTTTGAGTAAAATGAAAGTTATTGTTTTATTCTATAAACTACGGACAACATTTCTCCCAAATTCCAAATAAAAATATTGTCATGTAGAGCATTTATTTGCAGAAAATTAGAAATGTCTGAAATATCAAAAAAGATGCAGAACTTTCAGACCTCAAATAATGCAAAGAAATATATTCATAAAGTTTTCAGAAATCAATATTTGATGGAATAATCCTGGTTTTAATCACAGTTTTAATGCATCTTGGCATGTTCTCCTCCACCAGTCTTACACACTGCTTTTGGATAACTTTATGCCTTTACTCCTGGTGCAAAAATTCAAGCAGTTCAGTTTGGTGGTTTGATGGCTTGTGACCATCCATCTTCCTCTTGATTATATTCCAGAGATTTTCAATTTGGTAAAATCAAAGAAACTCATCATTTTTAAGTGCTGTCTTTATTTTTTTTCAGAGCTGTATGTGTCAGATGTGTGTCATCAGTCATGTCAAATGTCTGCTGCACTAACAGGCTATATACGAAGAGTCCTTCCGTTTGAAAAAACCTTCTATGGCTAAGAACTGCAGCGCACTTAAACTGCAGTCTAGGTTTTGGGACTCTGCTACTTAAAGTAATTTTTAAAAGTGAAAGTAAGCTGATTAAGTGGAGCACTATAATAAATGTCAGGAAAATTTGGCCTTGTTTACTTAAGAATGTCAGACTGATTACAATATCTCAGGGTTATGTAAGCTGAGAAAACATTTCCTAGATAAGTATGAGAACATTAGATTTTATCATCCGTTCACAAACCTGCTATTTAAGAATCTTTTTACATAACAAATGAATCTTTGACACAAAGTTAATGTGATGCACATTTTTTCTTTAGACCACTTAAAACCTTTTACACCTGTAATTTTAGAATGACGTCACATTTAAATGTGTTTATGTAATTTTTGTTGAGTTTCTTTTTTTTTTACCTACAATATAAATCATCTAAAAACAAATCGAATATCATTGAAAAGTTACTTTATTTTAGTAATTCAGATGAAAATGTGAAACTCAAATATTATATAGATATATTACACACAGAGTGATCTATTTTAAGCGTTTATTTCTTTTATTGTTGATTATGGCTTACAGCCCATAAAAACCCAAAAGTCAGTGTCTTAGAAAATAAAAATATATATATAAGGCCAGTTGGTACTTTTTGGCAGTGTGCCAAGTACTGCTGGAAAATGAAATCTGCATCTCTGTAAAAGTTGTCAGTAGCAGAGGGAAGCATGAAGTGCTGTAAGATTTTATGGGAAAACAAAACTGCACTGACTTTAGACTTGATAATAAAACACAGTGGATCAACACCAGCAGATGACTCTCCAAACCATAGAGTTGAGGTGGATTTAATTTTCCAGCAGGACTTGGCGCACTGTCCACACTGCTAAAAGTACCAGTTGGTCTAATATTATATTCAAGATTTTCCATAATCATCAACAATAAACGGAATAAACGCTTAAAATAGATCAATCTGTGTACAGTAATACATCTATATAATATTAGTTTAACATTTTGAACTGAATTACTCAAATAAGGTGACTTCTCAGTGATATTCACATTTTTTGAGATGCACTTGTAGAACCACATATGAAAGGCTGTGTTTACATAACTGTTCCATAGTGCTCCAGTTTAAGTACTGTCATCAGTTTTTGTATTTAAACAATACAACTAGAACCCCCTGATTTATACAAATAAAAAATAAATCCTATAACACATGATGCTGCCACCCCCATGCTTCACAGTTGCATTGTTAAGCCTGTGCCACATGAAATGTATGGGAAAAAAAAGACTTTGTCGCTTTCTTGCAAACTCCAAATTAATTTTTAAGTTGTTTTTTTTTTCTTTTGTTAGTAATAGCTTCTATTTAGCAGCCAAGATGTATGCAGGACTTTTGATATCACGGACTGACTGCTTATTCTTTAGTGTATTGTCTTTAAATGATTTATTATGGACTCGTTTGTAGTATTGCAATTGCTCCTTTCAGCCACCAGACGGTGGAAATGAGCTACATACAGTATCTGAGGTCACAGGTTGGCTAAAAAAAACTCAGATTAATCTAAACTGATATTGAGAGGTTTGCTCTGTAGTCACAGATCCACAGATTCATGTTTAAACTTCAATCAGAACATCCTATGTTCTTATATTGTTTATTATAAATAGGAAATCTGCTTAGGCAGTGTTTTAAGGACAGATTAGTACTCTTCATCTATGGAGAAGTTTCCCAGACAGGGATTAAGCCTAAACCTAACCTGGACTATACAGCATTTTACATGTATATTTTCCATATAAAGCAAAATATATACTACAACTAGGCTTAATCCCTGTCCAGGAAACTGCCTGTATGAGAAGCCGTGTAGGATCACTCTTTGTGACATACATTAACATAAACGAAGGATGGAATCTGATCCTGGATTAGTAATCCTGCTCCAAATCGCTTTATGCACACTACTGATTAGACTTGATTCTCTGTCAGTGGGTCGCGTCGCTGTAATCTGATCACTGAGCCGGAGACAGTGTGATCAAATCTCCATTTGCTAATTTGAGAACTAGTTTTAGTCCTTTCTTCTTCATATTTACTGATAATGACACTTCAACCAATGGTACACTGTTGGGTAATGTAACATCTTTCTGTGATGTTGCTTTTAGAGACATTAAACTTATGAGATCATGTTCTATTTACCACGTATTTTGAACTATTCTAACTGTATTCTAGTTTTTTTAGAGACATGACTTTGTTTTTCTTGTGCCTGCTGTATATTTGGGACCTTTACTGACAAGGCAACACAAATTGATGAACCTTCCCAGTTGTCTACCTAGTTAACACATTAGTGCCCATTCCATCAGTAGCAAAATTACACATTTAACATACAAGAACCATAATCAGCAATATTGCCGCATTGGTATTTTCTAAGCTTAGCTAAACAGTTAGCACCCATTTTACCACAAGAGAACTCTCCACTCTCTTGTGGTAAAAAAAAGTCTCTCAACTTTTGCTACAAAGCACAAAAACACCCTGAAACATGAGGACATTTAGGATTAAAGGCTGTAATTTTGGAGAAAGCTAGAATTTGATTCTTTTTAAAATTGTTTACTGATGGAACTGGCACTAATTTGTTTGTTTTGAATATATAAATGCTAGATGGGTGTTACAGTGTGGCAGGTTGATTGCTATTGTATACCACATGGTTTCCATGATGTTGATTAGTGGTTCCAATCTTGGGACCAATCAAAAATCTGTAGGCAAGTGCACATTACACAATTAGACCAAACTTGATTCTTGATTTGGAGTGATCTCAATATACTGAAACAATTCAACCATTAGATATAGAGAGTGGATAGTATTTTTGGGCCTTATGAATAGGTTAGGTATTGTTCCTTAGCTTTCTTATACACCCTCTTAGCTAACAGAGACTTTTAAAGTGGTTAGAAGACCACATAAATGGTTCTTGAATGTGCCTTTAATAAAGAAAAAAACGTTTGAGGGACTGTACATCCAAACTACAAATCATAGTGAACAGAATGGCTCTATATAGACCCATAACAACTAATGCACTGTAGTAGTATTTTGTTTCATGGTTAAATGGATCTTTAAACAAACAAATAAACCTTGTGGATGTTTCCCTATGGAAGCTTTAAAGAGATAAAAGTTCAAGTTAGCATCATATAGGATTCCAATATTGTTTATGAATCAAATAACATAATATATACAGCTCTGGAAAAAAATATATAAGAGACCACTTAAAAATGGTGAGTTTCTTAGATTTTGCCAGATTGAAAACCTCTGGAATATAATTAAGAGAAAGATGGATGATCGCAAGCCGTCAAACCAAACTGAACTGCTTGAATTTGTTCACCAGGAGTAAAGGCATAAGGTTATCCAAAAACAGCATGTAAGACTGGTGGAGGAGAACATGCCAAGATGCATGAAAACTGTGATTAAAAACAGGGTTATTCCACCAAATATTGATTTCTGAACTCTTAAAACTCTTATGACCTTGTTTTCTTTGCATTATTTGAGATCCTTTTTTATTTCATCCATTTCTCATTTTCTGCAAATAAATGCTCTAAATGACAATATTTGTATTTGGAATCTGGGAGAAATGTTGTCTGTAGTTTATAGAATAAAACAACAATGTTAATTTTACTCAAACATATACCTATAAATAGCAAAATCTGAGAAACTGATTTACAAAGTGAGTGTACTGCAGCATTGGACTGCACCGTTTTTATGTTAAAATTTTTTTCTTGTGATTTCCAGCAGCAGTCTTAATTAAACAACCCCAAACCCCCAAACAGACACTCACTCACATGTTCACACGAACCACCCCCCCTTCTCTTCTGAAACACACTGCTGTAGTCTGGGGCCATCATCATCACCACCATCATCTGATGTTTTATCTCTAAAAGAGCTCAACTCCTCAAGCCCAAATCAGTTCACCCACATGCAGCGGCACTGTCCGTAATAATGCAGTGCGGCTGGATTTCGGAGGGGACGCCAGGCATTTGCCCCGCGGTCATTTTCCCCGAGACAAATGGGACAAGGTCGCTTTAAGCCCTCTCTCCCCTCCACTGCGGCAGCAAAGTCTGCAGTCATTAATATGCAAAAATGCAAATGAGTGGGTAATTAAGAGCAGGAGTTCTACAGAGGCTCTTTGATTGCTAATGAATTCTAATCTGCAAGAAAGGGGGATGGGTTGATGAAAAAAGAATGAGGCAAAAGAGAGCATGGCGACGGAATGAACTCGGTGCACTGTCTCTCTTTCTCTAAAGAGAGATGGACCATCCTTCACCCTGGGTGCTGATAAATAGTTGATTTGTCCTCTACTCTAGGACAGGGTGGTGTTCGTGGTGGTGGTTGGGGGGGTGTATGGTCAAGCTAGTGGGCTGTGATATATAGGCCACAGTGAATAATGCGGAGTAGAGCATAATGCACAGAGCTACGTTAACTCAAAAAACGACAAAAAATATATACTGACAGAAATGAAACTTGGTGGGAAGTCGTGCCACAGCTGCCATGAAGTGGCATGACTGAAAAATGGCTTTGGGTCATCTTCAGTCGTCTACATCTACAAGTCCTGCTTTTGTCTTGGTGGAGATGACCAAGAAATCCATGTTTGGAGGCACCCAGTCTGGTGTCGTGGTCGTGGAGGGTGCAATTTTCTACTATGACGTTAGTATCATCTTTGCTATTTTGCTATTATCTTTTTACTTATTTTATATTTTTATCATTTTTTACTTTTTATGTGTCAATTGTTTTTTTTTTTACGGTATTTTAGAATTTTCTGTTTTGCATATATATTTTATTTATATATATATTAAATATTGATTTAAAATTAGTACTTTTTATTTTTTTACTATTTTATTCCTCATTATTACTATCCATTATTATTAAATGTTTTCAATCCCTTTGATGCTGTAAATGCTCGGCAACATTGTAAATGAGCGTCACCCTCAATGTTTTTCCCAAATGAAAATTGATTGATTTGGTCTTCATTGCTGGCACTTCATTGAGGCCTTACACTTTTCTTAATGCACACTCCGCTATGCTTTTCCAACAGGACAATATTCGTCCACATACTGCAGCTGATTCAGTCTCGAGAGCTTGCCTTGAAGATACAGATACGCATTGCCTGACGTATCCCTTATTGAAAATGTGTGGGATGCTATTTGACATGTTATCCATACTCTATAATCAATATCCATAGCAAAAATCAGCAGGAACTGAATGAATATTTGAGCTGCATGGACACTGTTAGAACCTCTAGAACCCTATGAGTTGTTGTGTTAGACTTGTGTTATACATATGTGATATACACTACTTATGTATGGGTAGCTCAATAAGTGTTATCCATATCAGTCTATATTTGTTTTTATCTATTGGTTCTGGTATCGTTTATCTTCTTTCCCAATATCACTGCAATCCAACACTGATTGCTCTGGTATCTCATGTGGTTGTCAAGTTGTCGCTGTAGAAACTCATGTTTAAAACTCATGTTTGCATCCAGTTACAAGGGTGCCAAAACAGAAACCATGCTTCCAGTCAAAAAAGCTAAAAACTAACCTGAATTGCACATTTATACCAAAAAGTCACAAGCAGTCAAACATACTTCAGATAAGTTATCCAGAGAAAATACAGAAAAAGACTTTAGAATAGCAATAAAGACTAGGCATAAATATTATTAAAGCTGATGTCTCTAAGTTTGGTGATTTGGTTGATTTAGGGCCTTCTCTGGTGAGAATGGGTAATTGCACCGAGCATGCGGAAAAATCATTTTAAACTGAGCGGATGAATCCGATTCCAGGTTATGTTCAGTCAGAGAGAGAGAGCGAGAGCGTGCTCAGTCAGAAACTTCACTTCACTTTTTTCACTACACACACTTGTTATTACTATGAGTGAATGAGCTGCTGAGGTCTGAGTTTCTCCTTCTGAAGTCTCCATTGCTCCACTGAACTGCCGCTCGCGTTTAGTAAAACAGATCCTCTTTTAGAGGCTGTACAGGTGACGTAAGTATGTGAAGACGTGTGACGTGGTCAGAAGAACTCCTGCGAAAAGCAACCCGACACCCCAGTTTTTAGAATAAATATATTAGGCTAAGCAGGGAAAAGAATTAATGGGACACTAGTTTACTTAAAGTAGAATTCTGGTGTAAAATGGACTTTTGTCGTAAAACATGATAAAAAAAAAGTACTTATCTTTAATGACTAAATAGCACACCTCCGTTCTCCCACAGCGTGCCGAGATTCAGAAATTGTAACACTTTGTCCAAACACCCTTCCGCCATCTTTGTACTGACAATGACATAGACATATATATATATATATATATATATATATATATATATATATATATATATACATAGACTCCACATAGCCTGCCTCCTAGCGAAGCAGCCAGCACCAGGAGGCAGGCTATACAGAATCTATGTATATATGTCTGTCATTATCAGTACAGTGATGGTGGCACTCGAAGCTAAAGCTAGCGTTATGGGATGTAAACAGTGTTTTTTAAGAAGCTTTTTGTGCACTTTTTTAAGTTATTAAAGTTATTAATGCCTCGTTTTAAATGTCAGGGCTCCCCGGATTCTAGCAAGGAGGTGTGGAGCTACTTTGAGCCTGAATAACGGTGGAAAAAGCAATGTATTGGAGCAAATTATACCCCATGTCACCCAGTGTGAAGGGTGTTTGGACAAACTGTTAAAATTTCTGGATCTCAGAAAGCTTTGGGAGAGCGGAGATGTGCTTTGTATCAAAGGTAAGTACTTTTTATCATGTTTTACTACACCAAAATCCATTTTACACCAGATTTACACAACAATGACACAGATTATTGGCTTCATATGCAACAAAAGCAGCAGATAAGATATTAGTGTTCCTATAAGGTTAGAAGCTTGTGCAGACAGGAAGCGGCTGCATGGCTTAATAAATATTTTCCCATAGGCCCTAATGTGTGTGTGTGTCTGTGTGTTCTTTGGCAGGAGTTAGCAGAAAGGAACATGTAGCTCCGAGTTGCCATCTGACCCCCATTGAGAATGAAAGCGAGAGAATGGGGTTAGGTGTCTTGGCAAGTCTCAAACAATGGCAGCATATGTGTTGCGAAGCCCAAATGATGTCATATTGTCGTTTTGGCAAGCCGTGACTTCTCAGTCACACACACACATAGTCAGACACACACACACACACACAGAGCTGTTATTGTTGTTTAGTGCTCCCCTGATACACCCCCGCTCTCTCACACACACACACACACACACACACAGATACACACACACAGCCATGTTCTTCTAATCATAAATCTCACAACGTGTATGTGTGCGCTGCAGTTTTAACACTTAACAGTACAGTCTCAGTCTCTCTGTGTGTGTTTATATTCACTAAACTCATTCATTAAATCATGCAAAGACTGCTATAACCTGTGTTATAAGATATACGATATACTGTTATAAGATATATAGTGAAGGACCAGCTACTGACTGCACTGCTGACTTTCAGATGAGGTCACCTACAGCTTTACACAGAAGTACTGTGGGCAGGTTCACCATGAATGAAGTCATTCATTGAAATAATGACGTTAGTACAAGTATAGGTAGCCTAGCAAATAAACTATAGTATAAGGACTAAAGTATTGAGACAAATGCTTCATTCATTTTTTATTGTTTCCAAAACCAAGGGTATTAAAAGGCTCATTATCTATATATTATTGCACATTTGTCACTCATAATTTATTCATTCAATATATTTATAACACTTCAGTCTACACACAAATCATCTTTTTCGCAGATGAACCACTTTTTGTTTTCACTTTTAAATTTCTGTCATGCCTGTCCAGCTGCAAGTCTGGGTGGACAGTTTTAGCTCAAATTGGCATTTGAAGAAAACAATCAGGTGTTTCTGGACCCATATTTTCTCATGGTCATTAAGTCATGACCCACTTTTATAAAATGCAAACCAAACAAAATCCTAAATAAACATACATCTGCATACAAAGTGAATTTAATTTAAATAATTTAAAATATACAGTACAGGCCAAAAGTTTGAACACACCTTCTCTTTTTCAATGTGTTTTCTTTATTTTCATGACTATTTACATTGAAGATTCTCACTGAAGCATCAAAACTATGAATGAACACATGTGGAGTTTTATGTACTTTACAAAAAAGTTGGAATAACTAAAAACATGTTTTATATTCTAATTTCTTCAAAATAGACACCCTTTGCTCTGATTACTGCTTTGCACACTCTTGGCATCATCATTCTCTCAATGAGCTTTAAGAGGTGGCCACCTGAAGTGGTTTTCCAACAGTCTTGAAGGAAGGAGTTCCCAGAGGTGTTTATTAGCACTTGTTGCCCCTTTGCCTTCTTCACTCTGTGCTCCAGCTCACCCCCAAAACCATCTGGATTGGGTTCAGGTCCGGTGACTGTGGAGGTTCAGCTCATTTTTTGTTAAGTACATAAAACTCCACATGTGTTCATTCATAGTTTTGATGCTTCAGTGAGAATCTACAATGTAAATATCAGTCATGAAAATAAAGAAAACGCATTGAAAAAGAGAAGGCGTGTCCAAACTTTTGGCCTGTACTGTATATGTATAAACGTTACTACAATAAAATGAAATATCAAAACTGCACAAAATAAATAAGGGCACAAAATTAGACTTAAACTAGATTCCTCCTGGTGCTACATTTGGTAAACTTCATCAGATCATATATTGTGATGAAATGTCTAACCTCTAAATTCACCTTTTGCAGGCTTACGGTGTGAATATTTATAAAATAAATATTTAAGTAAAAAGAAATTCATGAAGATCAACATATTTATTTTTTTGGAACACAAGATACTAAGTAGAATTTTTGGGCACATTAATTGGTACAACAAAATAATCCAACACATTTTTTTTTTATTATTAAATAAACTGCTATCTTATTATTTTCAGAAAGTAAGTCCTTATTTTGAGATAGTAAGTCATTATTTTGAGATACTACCTCAATATTTTGACATCCTAAGTCATTACTTTGATATAGTAAGTCATTATTTCAAGTTACTTTCTCATTATTTTGTGATACTAAGTCATTTATTTGAGATAGTAATTCATTATTTGAATTAACTATCTCATTATTTTGACATGCTAAATCATTACTTTGATATAGTAAGTTTATTATTTAGAGATACTTTCTCATTATTTTGAGATACTAAGTCATTATTTTGAGATAGCAAGTGTGATTGCTTTTGGGAAAAAGTTTTTTCTTTCAAAATAATGACTTACTATCACAAAAGAATGAGATTGTATCACAAAATAATGACTTACTATCAAAAAATAATAACAGTATCTGACAATTATGAGATAGTGTCTCAAAATAATGACTTAATTTCTCAAAATAATGAGATAGCAGTTTACTTAATAATAAAAATGTGCTGGGTAATTTTTTTTTTATGTGGCGGAATGGGCTTATGTTTTAAGTTCTGCTAACTTAAGTTTTAATTACCCATTACTTAACTTTTTTCAAGGCAAACCGGTTTCCTCAATTTTTTTAAGTAAATTCAAGTTATCTGGGCTTACCGTGTAGTTAAACCCAGTTAGTTTATTGTTATCTCAGTGTTTTAAACCTGCTGCTGTGTGTCAGTGTTTTGTCTTTTTGTTTGCTGTCTTTAATCATTGCTTATCTAATGAGTGTAAACCCTCTCTGCATCACACACTTCCTTTCTTTACCTGCACCGCTGAGACCGCAGCTCAGCACAGTAGCACGGTGCTCGACTGCAAAGGTATGCATGTGTGTTTGTGTGTGTGTTCACAGGAAGTGTGTGCTGTGTGTACTGTAGAAGGAGCGTGGGCGTTCAAACAGGGCCTCCCCAAAAATACTCTCTGTAACAGGGATCCCGGAGTAAAATGCTGCAGTTGATGGTGACCACTACTAACTTAAAGTTAAAGATGGCTGACTATTGCCTCCTTTTAAACATTGTTATTTAATGAACACAGTGAAATGTTAGCTGTCAGTTCAACCTTCTGTGATTCCGTAGCCATAAACAACAAGAGAAGATAGTTGACCTCTCTCTTTCTAAGTGGGTTTGTACCCCAGTTAACACCAAGCGTGGTGCTAGCTTCTGTAAGCCTCTGTTAGCTGCTGTAACATAATTGGTGGTTAGTGTTCTCCTCCAAGCATGTTGATCTGTCTAAGGCTACGTTCACATTACCAGGCTTAGATCTGATTTTTTCATGGCTGTGTGAACGTGCCAAATTAGTTTTAAATCAGATTAGAGTCACTTTCATATGTGGTCCTAAATCAGATACGTATTCGATTTATGGATATGCAACATGAATGTGAACAGTCAAATCAAAATTCCTGCGTCTTTTTGCTTTTTTATGCATGCGCTACGTGCTTCTCTCTCGTTCCCACAACACATCTCTTGGTGTAGCTGTGCAGCTATAGCTGCCAAAACAGCAAAAGCAAACCGCCTGGCCTTTTTTCACCTCCTCGACCTGAGCATGAACGTCAGACCAGCTGTTTACTCTCCACTCCAGCAAAAGATGCTCCACATATAAGCTGAGAACAACAGTTTGAAAAGAGGCGGTGCTAGTCTTCACCCTCCTGGTGTTGTGGCATCACCAGTGATGTGTTTGTGTATACAGCCCTGGAAAAAAATAAGAGACTTTAAAATGATGAGTTTCTTTGATTTTACCAAATTGAAAATCTCTGGAATATAATCAAGAGGAAGATGGATGATCACAAGCCATCAAACCAAGCTGAACTGCTTGAATTTTTGCACCAGGAGTAAAGGCATAAAGTTATCCAAAAGCAGTGTGTAAGACTGGTGGAGGAGAACATGCCAAGATGTATAATGAAAACTATAATTAAAAAACATTGTTATTTCACCAAATATTAATTTCTGAACTTTTAAAACGTTATGAATATGAACTCTTTGCATTATTTGAGGTCTGAAAGCTCTGTTTTTTTTTTTGTTATTTCAGCCATTTCTCATTTTCTGCAAATACATGCTCTAAATGACAATATTTTTATTTGGAATTTGGGAGAAATGTTGTCTGTAGTTTATAGTATAAAACAACAATGTTCATTTTTTTTAAACACATACCTATAAATAGCAAAATAAGATAAACTGATTCAGAAACTGATTTTTTTTTTCCAGAGCTGTATGGATGTGATTTTTACCTCTTGTTTCTTGTCTGTTTGCATGGACAGTTCTAGCAATTTTATCCAGGCCCTGCCAGTCATGATCATTACATCACTGCGCTGTCCACTGTGAGTGGTAATGCTTTGTATGAAGCATTCCCAGATCGAGGAATGTTCTCTCATCTTACTAGAACTTGCTAGATAATTAATGTTGCCTTATTATGAACCTACTGGCCAGTGTTCAGCCTCACTCACCAGATAACCCCTCACAACATTAGAGGTATTTGCATCACATGACATTTGGCATTCCAATGTAACACTGTCCTTTTACTAGATTACTTAACGCGACTCGTCAGTGACAGACATTAGAAATAAGTAGGACAGAGTGCGATGATATTGAGCCCCTGAACTACATTCATGCGGTTTACTGCCCCTAAAAAAGAAGGACGGAGCAGTGTGAACTGATGAGTTAGCAAATGGCTTGCAAGTCTCAGAGGAAATGGTGCACATGTGAGAGCGAGAGAAGAAAAACTTTGAAGCTGCATCTGTGGTGGGCTTCGTGTGTACATGTTTGTGTGTGTGAGGGTGTTTGTTTTTGTGCGGCTCTAGGCTCAGAATGTCTCGTCTTTGTAGGGCACTAGCAAATGTTAGTAGGTCTTGACTTCATAACAGCGGTACCATGCACTAAATGTCCAATTTTTTGTTTATCTTTTAAAGAATGCAGCTTTTAGCTAGTTAAAATGGTTGCACAATTGCTATCACAGATGTGCAAATGCACACACACACACTAGTATCTCTAGAGAAGTATAGCCATTAGAATAGAACTCTAGAATAGGAGCAGATAGACATGAATCTGTTGGCTGATGCCTAATGCAAGGTGTGTGTTAAAGGGGTTTAAAGCCCCCAAAATTGACCAATAGAGCAGTGGAAGAGCTGTGTTCTCTAGAATGATGATGATAATGATGATGCTCAAATCCTCACAGCAATGTTCCAAAATCTTGTAGGAAGGTCAAATTAATCCCTGAGCATTAGAAACAGTTACTCAAACAAAAGCAGGAGCAGCTCTTTGTTTTTTTAAATACCCTTGATTTCTGAAAAAAAAACTATTAATTTATCAGGTGTCCCAAAACTTATGTCCATTTAGTGTGTTAACTTGATATTAGCAACTTGACATTAGCATTTACTTTACTAATGAATGCAATCAAATATTAAGTTGAAGTATAATAATTCAGTTACTGCAACAAAAATAGAATAAACTCTTCTACTAAACAACAAATAAGCAGGTCTCCCAATACTTTTGTCCATATAGGGATACATATGGGATATACCTGTATGTTCCCATGTCCTGACAAGGTATCAAAACCGTTGTAAGTCTGTGTGTATATCCCCTTCGCTTCTGCGTGGCTTTTTATGAGAATTGTAAACCACTAGGCCACAGCGCGCCTACCGGTGTCTTGTCACAAGGTGTAATTCGCTAGAAACAGGTGCATAATCATCTCGCAGTGTTCAGCGTACCCCACTCAACCACATGTGAACCACCTTGCCTGCTGTGTCTCACAACAACTGCCCGGTAATGCCCCATGGGCTTCAGTAGCATGTATGGATCGCATTAGATGATAGGAAAAAACATTCATATGTTTATATTATGGTCAAATGTATCACAATTATCAGCTGGTATATTATTTGACTATATATAATAACATAGTGTAACAAAAAATAAGTAGTTCTTCAGGTATAAAAAGATTACCCTCGGAAACTGTTTATTTCTGTTTGTAAATAAGGGTTAATCTACAGTTACAGTAGATACAGAGTCAACAGTTTAATCTGTTGTGCTCATACATCTGTGTCATGCACATGCATGCAAAAATGAGACGTTTTCGTTACAACACCAGTTCTTTTTTTCTTCTATTGTTTAAAAGGTGATGATAGCCTGCCTCAGCTTTAATGTGTGAAACCTTACTTAAACAAACATTAATGTGTGTTTATAATACGAGCAAATTTATCACAATTATTAGCTGGTATATTATTTTACTATAAATGATAACATAGTGTGACATAGTGTAACATAGTAATTCTTCAGGTATACAAAATTACCCTCGGAAACTGTTTATTTCTGTTTATGAGTAAGGGTTAATCTACAGTTACAGTAGATACAGAAATGACCAGTTTAATCTGTTGTGCTCATACATCTGTATCATACACATGCATGCAAAAGGGAGTGGGTTTTCGGTACAACACCAGTTCTTTTTCTTCTTCTATTGTTTAATATGCAAGAATCGCCTGCCTTAACTTAACTGTAATTGATCTGAAAGTTCGAAAATGCAAAAATGCATTTATACTATGAATGCCCCATTGGTATTAGTAATATGCAATAAAAACACATTAGATAATATGGAAAAAACATTAATGTGTTTAGAATAGAGTCAAATTCATAAGAATTATCATCTATTACATTATTTTACTATTTTACTATATATAATAACAAAGTGTGCCATAAAAAAGTACCTCTTCAGGTGTACAAGATTACCCTCTGATTCCTTTTATGTCTGTTTATGAATAACGGTTAATTTACAGTTACAGTAGATACAGAAATCACCAGTTTATATCAGAATGATGCGCACGCATCCAAAGGAGAGATGATTTTCAGTACAACATCAGTTATTTTTCTTCTTCTATTGTTTAACAGGTGACGATTGCCTGCCACAACTTCCAACTTCCAACCAGACCATGATTCACTTGATAGATTTTGTTTAGTTGTACCACATTTTAGATCTTTGGTCCAGACTGTGGTTTACAGCACTTTTTGCACCTTCTGGGTTGGTTCTGACCAAAACAATAGGTGTGAATGAACCCTAATTCTAAGGGACAACTGGACTATGTATTAAGAAAAAGGCCAGCCGTAGCCTAAAGGTCAGGAAAGCAGGCTTGGTACTGGAAAAGGTCATCGATTCACTCCCCTGGACTGGCACGAAGGGAGGGTGGGCGGAGTTAAGGAACAGGACTTTCTCCTCCCTCTATGATCACAGCTGAGGTACTTAATGCCCAATTGATCCATGGGCACTGAGATGGCTACCCGCCGCTATGGGTGTGTGTGTGTGTTCTCACTAGCCAAATTTGCTAATGATTGAATGTAGGAACCTGTGTGTGATTGTGTGTTCACTGCCATAGATGGTTTAAATGTGTTTGTTTGAATGATGATGATGACATACTGTGCAGATTTCTAATTCAGCCAGAAAAAAACAAATTCACTGGTATATTTCCATAATTAAGTTGACAGTAAACTTTAATGTACAATATAAATAAATCCTGTTACTGTCTGTTGTCTGTTGAAAACTGATGAACATCTCTGTAACACATACACATCATAAAAAGGAATCAACTGGCTGCAGATCATTTTCAGTGGTGAGTTCCGCTTTTGTCTCAGTGGGGTCTTTTAATCACTTATTAGTCCCAACAGTGGTTAAATTATCCTCTGCATTTAACTTATCTGTACAGTGAAAACACACATATGCACTTGTGAGTACACACAAACATACATAGACACTTGTGAGAACACACAAACGCACATAGACACTTGTGAGTACACACAAACGCACATAGACACTTGTGAGTACACATAAACACACATAGACACTTGTGAGTACACACAAACACACATACATTTGTTAGTACACCCAAACACACATAGACACTTGTGAGTACACACAAATACACATAGACACTTGTGAGTACACACAAACACACATAGACACTTGTGAGTACACACAAATGCACATAGACACTTGTGAGTACACACAAATACACATAGACACTTGTGAGTACACACAAATACACATAGACACTTGTGAGTACACACAAATACACATAGACACTTGTGAGTACACACAAACACACATAGACACTTGTGAGTACACACAAATACACATAGACACTTGTGAGTACACACAAATACACATAGACACTTGTGAGTACACACAAACACACATACATTTGTTAGTACACCCAAACACACATAGACACTTGTAAGTACACACAAACACACATAGACACTTGTGAGTACACACAAATGCACATAGACACTTGTGAGTACACACAAACGCACATAGACACTTGTGAGTACACACAAATGCACATAGACACTTGTGAGTACACACAAACACACATAGACACTTGTGAGAACACACAAACACACATAGACACTTGTGAGTACACACAAACACACATAAACACTTGTGAGTACACACAAACACATAAAAACAATTGTAAATTACATTTACAACTGAAAACCTTGACAAAATGAGACATATATGCTTATATTAAGCAAAATAATCTGCCAATGGGGTAAGCAATGTTTTCTTAGTAATATTTCTTCAAATAATAAGTAAATATATCTGATTTCCTAGCTTAGGTTTGGACACAGGAATCAGAATAACTTGTGCTTGTTTTGAGATTAAATTATTTAATAATAAATGAGAGTGATTAAGGATGTTGTTCCTAAAATAATACACTTAAAATTCTTGGTAAGACAAAATTTCTTATCGGACAGAAAAAAATTTATTTATTTTAATGAAATTAGATCATTTCACTTGCAAACCCAGATTTAGTTTTTGCAGTGTATTAAACATGGTATCACAAATCCACAGCTACTGCAAAATCTGCAGGAATTACATGAATATTCCAGCAGCATTGGGTGTATTATTGTAAGACACCCTTAGGAACCTCTACATCTCCATGACGAGGTGTATTGTTAATGTGTATCTCAATGAAAAGGACAACGAGTTACCTATATAAGTCTACATTAGTCAGATACTACCTTCTGTGTGCAACTATTTTTTGCAACCATATTTTGACATTGACTGTATACACCAGTATGCACCCAGTACAGCAGTGTCAAAAAGTGCTGTGCCTTCTCTATGCCACTGCTTGTGTGTGTGTGCATGTGCGTGTGTGTTTATTGGTGAACATTCATGCCAAAAAAATGCTCCATTCTTGGAACACATCCCTCTGTTTCCTCAAAAGACTCTGCTGTTTGGCTATTTATGGGTACTTGTGACCTGCTTTTGTTTATTGACTGCAAAAGTCCAAGGAGATGAGGAAACGCAATTTAAGAAATGCAATTTTGTTAAGTCATGCTACTATGATTACAAACTCTTAGGCACACGGCCTAATGAGCATTGATCCGCTCAATCTGCGTCATCATGAAAGTGAATTTTTCTTTTGATCACTTTAGTTTTTTTTCCGTTTCATCTCAGTATCTGCTTGTCCTGGTCAGCGAGGCAGTGAACCTACAGCCTGTTTGGACACTGAGCACAAGGAAGGACATCACAGTGGACAGGGCATCAATTCATCACGGGTTTCATTTCATCTTCACTCAAAGTCTCTATTTATTTTAAATAAAAAGCAGTAATATTCAGAATGTTTATATCAAATCCTGGCATGCTCATCTCTGCAACATCTGATATAATAATGCGAAACACAGAGTGGTCTGGTAGGTTTGTTGGATGTAACTGCAGCATTTCATAAATGATCAAAATAAATTAAACAGTATGCTCAAAAACACATAGGACCCCATTTTAGTTATCTATGTTGCACCGGTCAATTGTTGATCATGCAACTGGTTTTAGGGCATGTCGTTGTGTCTTTGGTATTGTGAGGGCTCAAAAAAAATACGCCTTGCAGCTCGAAATTCGCAAAAGGCATGTACTAATTCTCTTAATTAATCAGGCATGTGCTTTGGGTGTAACATGAAATAAATCAATCAGTGTGACAGTCGCCATTCTCTTTAAGAGGCAGGTGAGCTCTGACTTTGGCGCATTCCTATCTTAACAGCGCGGCATTCACCCTGTAAATGTATGCCAGCAGCTCATTTAAGGGAACAGCAATGTTATTTTATTCTTTATTTTGATTATTGTTGAGTTAAAAGTTGAGTGTGCGCTCTGCTGCACATCCGTGTGTGTGTGTTTAATGAGCGGGGGTGTACACACACTGGGAGCACCTATAAAAATGAACTCTGACGGTTGACTGTTGTCAGGGTTTTAATCAGTCAGTGGAGCTCCTGTGTTTTCCCCAACCAAAATAGCAACACGCCAGAAATTTTCCTGATCACACCTCACTTCCAGACCGCCACGGCCATCATTGTAGATTTAGTCCTAAACTCTGACGCTATTTAAAACGTACATTGTGGTACCAGGCCATTATGGTTGTAAAATTAATATACTTGGCTTTGCAGGAATGGTAGCAGAAGCATGATGCCATTTATTGTAATATTTTATCATATTTTGCCCTCTCACCACTTATAAACACTACTAATTTCAATATAAAAGAAAAATCCTAAGGACTGCTGCTTTAAGGACAGCCTGTTTTTAAAAAAATATTCTGTTTTTATCATGTTACAAGAACCCTTCAACATCTTGTACTCACCTTTTGTGTCTGGTAATACCATTTGAGCTGCTAATTAATGCTAAAATTATAAGCTATACTCCAGCACAGACTGCTTTTTGATGAGGGGGCAATGTGGGGCAACCAATTAAACACAGGCCATTTACATATATCTGTCTTTAGAGCACAGTAACTGAATTAACTGAGATAAATGAACTGCGACTAAGGGTGTAGAGGTACGTCTATTTGTACCAGACCATCATGGTATGGGCTCATTTTTAACACAGTAGCATAAAAATTGTACAATACATGTAATAGTGTTTAAGTGTCAGTCCGTATTATTTTGTTTTTAAACTAATGTTTTTTGGATACAATCAGGGTTCCCTTTCAGACAGCTTTCTCTTGCGTCCACAGTTAATCCTGTTGTATGTGGTTCATCTTTCTTGGTGGTATGCTGACATTACCCTGGATACCGTGGCTCTTGATGCATCACAATGATTTGAGTTTACCGTTTTGAGCTAAACTATGCTCTTACCCTGCTAATTGAACCTTCACACTCTGCTCTTACTGGTGCAATAATGTGCAATTAATGAAGATTGGCCACCAGGCTGCTCCAATTTAGCCATGAAACCTCCCACACTAAAATGATAGGTGTTTCAGTTTCATTGTCCAACCCCTGTATGTGGCCTTCAGGATGATGTCTTCTCCAGGGACATCCATGCATTTGTCAACAAGAATGACTGTGAAAGAAGAAGACCTGACCCAAGAGGACTTAAACCCTAGCCAAGTTTTACATTGGATTGAATGAGATTTCGACTAGATGACCTTCTGTAAAGCGTGTCCGACCTAGCAACAGTTTCTGCACCAAAACACACATTTGTGGGTGGAGCATGAACGGGTCACTTCCCTCAGCTGAGGTCATTTGAGTACCGGGCTGCCAGTGAGCAATCTATAAACAGAGGCGCTATAGACTAGGCGAGTTTGCTAAACTGGAGGTTAATGTATGTTGCCCCCTGTGAGGCCTGCTTCATTAAGGCCTGTGCGTTATTTGCCCCGGTCTATTGTAATGTGCAGCCAGTCTCGTCTCTGGTGCGCTCTGGCCGTAAGGGGTGGTGGTTACCATGGTTTCGGCAGTCCTGGCGGATGCTTTCAGTTAGCTAATCCAGCCTGAACCTCTCCAGCCCCTGCGCTGAATGCTCTTCATGTCAGACACAGCTGCTCCTTCTTTCAGTTCCAAGCATTCATGAGGCAGCCAGAGCCTGCGCGGCTCCGCCAAGGACCCGGAGCTTGGGGGCTTTACTGGCTGAGCTAGAGTAAGCTCCATCAAACGTGCTGCATGACTGAATGCTCTAACCCCAAAACGCTGATCCCCACTGATCCTGAACTCACATTTCTGGACATTTCTTGGCAATTAGTTTGTGGAGCCGAGGAATTTATCGTGATGTTCTTTCGGTCAGCATTGATTTGAATCAGGAACAGGAAAAGTAGAAAGTTTTACGGATATGAAGAACTTCAGTACTGATCACTTTAACTGCTGCTCAATCATTCGGTAGAGCACATCTACCTGAGTTACCATGGGCCTAGTCTTGGACTAAACAGCATTTTCACATTTTGAAAGGAGATTTTACATTGAAATCTAAAAAATAGTCTAAGACTAGACTTAACCCTGGTTCGGAAATCTGCCCCTAAATCATACTGTAGAGGGTGCTGAACTTAACCCAACCTGATAGTGCCATCTCTACCAATCAACAAAGGCATGTTAGACTTAAAATAAGCAAAAATCCATTGTTTTTCCATGCCCTTTTCAGATCTCATCAATTAATCCCTGTTTGTAACACTGTATTAATTGTTAGAATGTTATATTTTTCAGTGGTAAGCATAGTATTATGTTACAAATAGTAGTATTTAAGCAAATTCCGGTGTCAATTAATAGAATACCATGATTTTACTCAAAATACACTGTTTTATTATTATAATTATTTTGTAGTTTAATAGTGTTCTGATCAGAAACGTTTGATAGAAGTGTATATTTCTAAAACGGTGGTCTATAAAATGAAAAACTTTATGTTTATGTTATCGCTTTAACCAAATGTAAAAACAAATCCATTGTTTTGCCAATGCACATCACAAAGCACTATAGGATCCTAGGAGGGTTATCACTTATATCCTATACAAACATATATTACACAGACATACTGTAGGTGTTCCCTGAATCACAAGACAAATGACAGTATTATGGGAATTGCAAACTGAAATATTATTTAAACCTGTCAATTTATCCACATGTTTATAGTCTACAGCTACGCTTAATCCCGGTCCGGGCAACTGCCCTACAACGGGGCAATTCACACTAAATTCACACCAGTCTGAATGACTCTGTTTACATCTCAATGACTGAATACCCTCTTTAAAGCAGTTCTGTTTTTTTTTGTTAGCTTACTTAAAATAAAATTTGAATATTATACCAATTGGTACTTCTGGCAGTGTGCCAAGTCCTGCTGGAAAATGAAATCCACATCTCCATAAAAGTTGTCAGCAGAGGGAAGCCAGCGCAGTGTCTACCAGGAGATTTTACAGCACTTCATGCTTCCTTCTGATGACAACTTTTATGGAGCCAAAAGTCCCAATTTTTTCCTGAAATACAGACTTTTGGGTTATTATTGGCTGTAAGCCATAATCATGATCAATAAAAGAAACAAACACTTTAAATAGATCACTCTCTGTGTAATACATCTATATAATATATGAGTTTCACATTTTTTACTGAATTACTGAAATAAAGTAACTTTTCAATTATATTAAAATATTTTTAGATGAATCTGTATTGGATGGAGCACCATCATTCCAGAGAACAATACGTCTCTTAATACGTCTCTACAGGGACTAGACAAGCTGTGTGTGCATTTACACATCTGTGTCAGCAGTAGGTGCAGCTGACAGTATTCATTATGAGAGGTGTCCACAAACATTACGTAGGCTAGAGAACATATAGCGCACTGTATCTGAGTTCGCTTTTTTGGTTTACTCTCAATTCCTCACGTGTCGCTAACGGATTAGCGCATTGTTGTGGCCAACTTCTTCCCTTCCCCACAGTTTACTACTCTGTTGTCATCTCAAGTTTTACTCATTCCTATCCTCCTATGTCTGTCTGAGTCATAATCCAAGCAGACACGTTTGATGTTCTGGTTCTCGTTTAAAATTGTTTCCCTTTTGAAAAATGTATACACCATTTATGGATGGAATATTTGCATGGTATTGTCTTTATCTTTATCTTTACAGCATGAGAAGTCAAATAACCCAGTCAGGACAGACCAACTATTCCATATAAGCATGGACAGACCAACATCTCTCTAAAGTAAAGCCACCACAGGTCTGGTGCCTATGCTGGCTGGTTGCAGTATGATGTGTAGCTCCGCCTATCCCTATGTTTACATTTTGTTTAAACATTATGCCCATTTTCTATCAATTTTTTTCTGCTCTAAACTGTATTTCTATCTCCACTGTCTAACTAACAGTGTTCCCTGTGCTAATATTGCCTATTTTTGAAATATTATTTTATAATACCGTAAGAATACAGGGTTACATTTTGGCATGATATGTTTGATAGATTTGGCTATCAATGATTGTCTAGTCGAGCTTTCAGGCAACTTGATACTTAGCTAGTTAATCATACTATTATATATAATTTCTTATAACTGTGTGTTTTGTTGGTCGCATTAACTGAAACTTGATACAAAGATCTTTGCAGGTTTTCTGGCATGTGAAATGTTAGTGTGAAATGTGATTTAGCTAGTTTGCTAGATACTATTTATTAGCCAACCAGCTAACGTTGTATTTAACCAGTTCATGTATTAGTTTAGTTAATGTAAAATAGTTTATGCGATTTAGCAAGCTGCCTATATGGCAATGCATGCAGACCCTCACACAGTATATACAGTCCAAATACAGTCATTAGAACATTTAATTGTGAATCATGAAGAAGCTGTAAAAAAAGACCGTAGTACATCTAGATCTTGTCCAGGGTTTAGAAGTTTGTTTTAAAGATAACATTCTTTAAATGACACTGAAATCTACATAACATAATAAAATTACAACTTTCTTGAACTTAATTATCTGTCATATTGCAGAAAATAGCATAACATCAGTTGAAGGGCCTAAACACTGAGATAGTTTCCTGTTTGTCTGTGTCAAAGGGTTAAAATGCAAAACAACAATTCTCAGAAATATTTACGTGTATTATAAATTTTAAACCAACTGTAGGCGTGAAATAAATATGTCAGGGTTGTTTTTCTCTTGTTCTCTTTCATTTCCACAGGAATCTTCTGATAAACACATTCAGGCCAGCACCTGAGGCTAGGTGATATGACTGAATTGACTCATCAGGGTATATCCCATTGCTCTCACTCACGTACCCACGTACCCCTTTAAACCACAATGACCTCATAAAATCTCACGCAGGCTTCTGTTTTCACTGTCTGGCACCAAATGTTCGTGCTTCCTCCTCTTTTTAGAGCTCACACAAAGTCCATTTACACCTCCATGGGTGAAAAAGCCATTTGCCCCTTTAGGTAGCAGTTCGTTCAGCCTCAGATTAGCAGAGGTGTTGGGCCTTGTATCTGTGATCACTGTAGAGGATGTGTTGGAGGTGTTTACACCAAATATGCCTGGAATTTGAAACATCAGAAGGCTACAAAGGAGGAAATTTAGAAAAATATTTGTGGCTAACATATTGTAGCACTGGATAGCCATAGCAATAGCAAATAAATTAGCACAAGTGAGCTAAAGGCAAACATGGGGTCAGTGTTAGTCATGTTAGTGTTTTTCAGCACCAGACAATGTTTATACCAATTAAGGTCATTTGCCAGTCATTTTACTTTTTTAGAAATCCATATCCAAGAAGTGTCATCTTGTTTTGCAAATACTCACAAAGATGCATGAATGAAGAACACAAGCAGTTTTTGTATGAAACACTGAAGCCTTTCTGCTTCACTCAACCCAACCAAACTATTTTGTGAAACTCCATACTGCCTCTTCCCATCTACATATCTCACTACATCAGTCTAACAAAAAATAAACAGAACAAATAAGGGGGAAACAATGTTTTCTTTTTTTGTAAGCATGTTTTTAGCATGCCAGACGCTGACCCTATCAAGAACTACTACAGCGTCACTACAGCACAGATACGCATATATTAGGGCTGGACAATATGGCAAAAAATATACATCATGATATATTTTCAGGCAATACAACAGAATTTCAATGTTGATATGAACATTATAAAAGCTGGTGATAAAGTAAAAATATTATATTACAATATTTAAAGGCATTTTCACGATACACAGTATTTATCATATTTTGACAGGCAGACAAAATGCATCAGCACAGTACAGGGACTCTTGTTTAATTTAATGTAGAGTTGGGTTGGTGTTCTGACGATATCCTTTATATGCTTATTAATGATACAAATAAAATATCGATATTATATATCTTAAAGCAAAAACTAATACAAATTTATCCGATGGAAAATTGAAGAAAAAGTCAGAAACATTCCTAATAAATAATCTTCACTTGTCTTAAGTTTTCTTAAATTTTTGCTGCACATCTTTTAGGTACACTCTCTGTAATTAAATGTAACAGTTGGGTCGGTGATCCTTAAGTACTGATGTACTGACTATATGGTTATTGACTAAAAATATTGATATAGAGACAGTTTCTGAATCAGTTTCTCTGAATCAGTTTCTCTCTTTGCTATTTATAAATATATGTTTGAGTAAAATGAACATTGTTGTTTTATTCAATAAGCTACGAACAACTCCAAATAAAAATATTGTAATTTAGAGAATTTATACACAGAAAATGAAATAAAAAAGAGATGCAGAGCTTTCAGACTTCAAATAATGCAAAAAGGAGCTTTAAGAGCTCAGAAATCAATATTTGGTGTTTTTTTATTACAGTTTTCATGCATCATGGCATGTTCTTCTCCACCAGTCTTACACACTGCTTTTGGATAACTTTACATCACTCCTGGTGCAAGTTCAGCTCGGTTTGTTGCCTTGTGATAATCCATCTTCTTCTTGATTATATTCCAGAGGTTTTCATCATTTCTAAATGATCTCATTTTTTTCCAGAGCTATATATATATATAGATTGATATTTTAACAATCTGCATTTCTGTGATAACTTTTTGGTAAAGTGCAGTAAATTAGCTTGCTACTCCTTTAAGCCAAAACTACCAAGTCTATCCAATAGTCTCCACTTGTCTTTACTTTAGCGTAAATTGTCCGTTTTTATAACAACACATCTTATTTAATTAAATATCCCCCCGGATTTGAAGTCTGCGCGGTATGTTACACAAAACAATAAACAGTTTTCAATGGCTTCCTGTTTTTCCATGCTATTCTTTCAAAGCCAGGCTAGGGTGTGCAAGGAAAAGGGGGCGGTGCCTTCGAGTCCATTGTGAAAGCTATTGGCCGCCGCGCTTGTCAATCAGACGCTGCGAGGCTTTCTATTGGCCGGCGCTGTGGGTTTATCTCCGCTCTATCTCTCCCTGCGCTTCGAGTCTACTCACTCACTCGCTGTTTGGCTTGTGCCGTGTCACTCCGCGCGCTGGCCTAGTGCTCGGCAGTTTGTACAGAACAACAGCCGGCAGCTTGTGCGTTGAAATTAGGGAGGATATGGTTGATTTTTTTGGGCGTTGCAGCTTTAAAAGCATCGTAGATTTGGGTTGATATAAGACGACGACGTGAAATATTCCGTTTTTTTGCATTTGGGCGTTTGAAATCGGACACCGCTGTAACGTCCTCGTTTTTTTTCCGCGGAGGGATACAGTGTTGGGGATGACAATGTGGAGGAGGTGGCTGCAATGTCTACTCGGAAGATGAAACGGTCAGAGTAGTTGTAGCGAGCGAGGCAGCGAAGGAAAAACGGAGGCTTATAACTTATGCAGAGTTTATTTTCCGCAGTTATTACGCCGCGATTCGACTTTTAAGGGCTTTGCCTGACTTTTCAAGGATACGAGAGGACGCAAAACTCCATTTATCTCGATTTGTGGAGCTTTAAAAAAGCGTGGAGGGGGATTTTGTCCCCCAACTTAATGTGGCTTTTTCTCTCTCTCTCCTGAAAACACTCCTGTTGGATGCTGAACGGTCCAACCGACGAAAGGTAGGTTCAAATGAATGTTTATAAACGTTTATTTAATTTAAGGAGCAGATAAAAAACATGTTTAAACACTCTTTACTCAAATGCAGGCTTCTGTTTTATAGATATGTGGCGAACTACTTGGATAGCTAGCTTAGTTAAGCTAACAGTCAACTTCTGCAGTGAATTTGGGGAGCTAGCTTGGTTAGCTTAGCATAGATAGCTAGTTAACCCTAGCCTTTTCGTTAGCTTAGTTAGCTGTAGCTTAGCTATTAGCTAGCATAGCAACTTTTTCATTAAGCGGGTCCTTGAAAGTTTTTTTTCGCCCCCTCCCCTCCCTTTTCCCCATTTTTAATGTATTATAAGTACATTTAAGGTGTTTAAGAATATAAAAGAACTATACAAGTATAACAGCTTAATTAGCTAGCTAGGCAAACAGTTAATTAGTTAGCATGCTTGACTATGATAAAAAAATAGCATTAAGTATTGAGCAGTCAACAAACTTCACTGTTTTACTGATTCACAACTAGCCTATGTTAGCTTATATAAATATAATAAATACTAAACAGAATTAAAATAAGCTACTAAAAAAATAACGTTAAGCTAAAGCTAGGTAAACTAGTTAAAAGCTAGTTAACTAACTTACTCCACAAAAATAATAAAGCATTTACACACATTATGTATTAGCTAGCTTAGATAACATAAAAAAAAACAATAGCTGCATAAATACAATAATATGCACAGTTAAGTTAAGTACATAAATAAACACATAAAAAAATATTATTATGGTTGAAACAAAAATAACTAGTCTAAACAGGCGTTCAGTCAGCTTTTTGCCACACATTAATTTTAAGGCTTTTTTTTCGGGCCCCCCCCTCCTTTTTTGTCTTGAGCTCCTCGGTGCGGTGGGCTAGGACCACCACTTGTGTGCATGGCCGTAGGAAACGACTTCTTTGTTCACTTTGTTCACTTTAGGCTGTGTGAACAAAGTGTGAAAAGCTCCGTTTAAGACACTTTTAAGCACTTTCTGAAACTTTGTCGGCGAGGAATTGAGATTGCTAAACGGGTTGAGGAGCAATTGAGGCACTTTTTGAGCGCGTATGATTTGCAGTAAGAACTTTAAACACGGTGCTGGAGAGTAGCATAACAGCATAAGCTGGCTAAGAGCTAGGTGGTTAGCTAACCTAGCCAACCAGACAAGTTGTGATTTGGCTATAGTCAGTGTACTGTGGATTTGTTGAAGGGGAAAAAAAACTATTAAGAGACAGATCTGATGGAAACAAAATAGTCAAGGTATAAATAACGTTATAGTGTACTTGATTTTAATGCACGATGCATAAAACATGTTTTATTACTTGTTTACATGTTTGGCTGTTTTTATTTTTTATTTTTTTACACTTTTGCAACTTTTTTGCATTATTAAAAACATTGTAGGGCTTTCATTTTTTTTACACAAACTAGCTAATGTAACTAACTATTAACCACAGCTTTAAAAACTCACTATATATAGGTCTGCAACGATTAGTCGATATAATTGCCAATATCGATTAGAATATTGTTGCAGTATTTATTTTAATTTATTTTACTCAAGATACCACAGCTTTAAATAAACACAAATACATGCCCAATATCGATTATAATATTGTTGCAGTATTTATTTTAATTTATTTTACTCAAGATACCACAGCTTTAAAATAAACACACACAAAAAAATACATGCTCAATATTGTATATGACTGCAACGATTAATCAATATATAATTGCCAATGTTGATTTATGCTTTTTTTCAGTATTTAAAACTTTGCATGTCACTCTTACTCCAGCTGGCTTGCCAAGCTATTAACCACAGCTTTAAAATAAAAATAAAAAAAGATGTGCTTACTGTTGTATAGGGCCTCAAATATTAGTAAATAAAATTGTCAATGTTGATTATGGAAAAATTAGACTTGCATAAATTAATAATTAATTTGTGACAGCACAACACTACACAACACTGTTTTGCTGGGGACAGAAAGGCAAATGGAGATGGGTAGATTAGCTAAAGCTGATAGACTTCCCTTTAACTTAGCTAGATTTCATAGTTTACACTAAACGTCCTTTGTGACTCCAATTGTGTCTCCAAAAGTGCCCAAACATAACAGAACACACACTTACTCAATAAATATCAGCACTTAACCTGTTTAAACATCATATATTGGCACTTAAATCCCACACTCTGCTGTACTTTTTATTTACTTTTAAAGCAATGCAGGGCATGGCAGAAATATTTGTTGGCTAATCAGGTAATCAAAACAATAATAACTTGATAAGTTGCAGCCCTACTACTGTTGTAAGCTATTATGTAGCTATTATGAGCCTCTGCTGCAGATGGTAAAGTTTTCAGGGCCTGGTTCATGTTTTTCTCTTTGTGTAGGCCCACTCTGCTCACTTTTTAGCCTCAACACCCCTAATAATCCCACTGCACAGTTTCCTCACGTCCTCTTTTCCCCCTTAAACACACAATATCTTATCTTTTTGAAGTCGATTCGGCCATGATGGGACGAATAGATAATGAGTTTCCTCCAGAACAATCGATAAGTATTTACTTGCGTCGATCGACAGGCTGGAGAGAGGCAGGGTTGGGGGTTGGTGGGGGCGGGAGTGTTGTAGGACTATAGGGAGTGAAGCGTGGCTGTGTGGGGGGCTGTTCATCAGGACTTGAGGTTGCTTTCTGAGAGAATGAACAAATACAATAACTTTTCTAGCGGTTTCAGTGTCCCACTCTGTCGTGTGCCCCCTCGACCCCTTCCCTCCCCACTACCCCACCATCTTCTGATTCAGGGGGGCAACAGTACAGAAGTGGCACAATATTATATAGTATAGTCATGTTTTTGAGTAGTTTTTTTTTTTTTTACAGTTTTTTTTCCAGAAATAGTAATGAAAGGAACAAAAACCCCCATAGTATCCCTATAAGAAAAAAGGAAAAAATGTGCCGCACCTGAAACAATACACAATGTGGTATGTGTGTTTCAGTTCATATGCATTCCACAAAACGACTTGTTAATAATGGTTTCACCAGGAGGTCCTGGTCCAGTTTTAGCAGTTAGAGCAAGAAATAAATAAAAGCTTGAATACATTTTAACCATTAGTATAGTCATTTTTGTTTTTATTTAGTCAGTGGCAATGAAATCTATCAAAGCATGTCCATAAAATATTAGTACCACTCTCATTTAGCAGGTTTTCTACTTCTTATGTGTAAAATATGAAAAAACGTGGCTGTTAGAGTTATTCTTTACATTGTCAAAATTGCATAATGAATGGACCAACAGAAATAAACGTAAACTTTAGTCCTGGCTTATCTTTAGAGCCTACATTCTAATTATATGACAATTATAAGATTTTTTTTTTTATATCTAAAATAGTTATGTGATGTTTAGAGGAGATGTAATCATCCTGAAACTGTATCAGAGAATAATGATATGAAAACACTATTCAATTAAATTCTATGTTAGTTTATGTTAGGATTGCCCTGAAAAAACACTTTTGGCCAGAACCGAAACTGAACAGAATGAAAACCCTTTGTCAAATGGCAAACATTTTTTTCATTAATTTTGAGACTTTTTCTTTACTATTTTTGCTTTTTCATTCCATACTAGTTGCATGCTGATTCCACTGTGTCATCAGAAACATCATGATTCAGAATAAATCTGGCCTTTTACTTATTTTATCAAACACTAAACGTGCTTTATCTTCTGTATTTAGCTTGCCAATTATTCTGGACATTCCTATACTGATCACTGTGCTGTCCCAAACTAGACTGTTATGGTGCTAAAATGTAATGTTTTTTAGCTAACTAGGCTTGCACAGTGATTTCAGAATCATATTTGTATCGTAAGGTAATCGTTTAGGAAATGACAAACTCCCTTCTTCTGTATGTTTTTCGTGTTTGTGCTGCTGGCAATTCAAGGAATTCTCATTTCAGTATGTAATTTAGACAAAATTAGATCATATTTGTTCTTTTATCTTCTGATATTTCTGTTATGTAAGATATCATATATATATAATAAGGTGATGAGGTAAAGTGACAAGCTTCCTGAGTGCAACTAAATGTCCTAAAAACCTGATTTTAGCCATTACTGTTGTCACAAAAAAAACTCCCCGAAATTTCTCCAAAATCTCCCGAAACCTTAACCTATAAAAATATTATGTCACTTTTATAGTATTATTTAGTATAAAGTAGAAAATATAAAATCTGCTAAAAGACAGTGGCACCCATATTTTATGGACCCGCTTTAATAGGTTTACTGGTCACTGACTAAAAAAAAATCAGTGTTGTAGTATAGATAATATCACTAATGAATAGCATGCATTCTTTTAGCTTTCGTTTATTTCTTACTCTAATTAAGAAGCTGGTAAAATCATTTTTGACAAAAGTCATATTTTGGAATGCATATCATCCTGTGTATTGTTTCAGGTGCAGAACATTTACTTGTTTTTCTTTTCTCTCATTGGGATATCATGGAGTTTTTTTTTTTTCTGTGTATGTTTTGAAGCATAAAATCGAACTGTATTCGATTCCCAGCGTGTATTGTCTCACAGCTGCTGGAAATGAATATTAATATCCATATTGTAACACCTCTACCATCTTCTTCAGAAGAGTGAACGGAGAATCGTTTCAGTGACACATAAGAATATGAGTGGGGGATTATTCACACTAACAGCGTGTTTATGAATTTTTTTTTGCCTTGTTTAAAGCTTGTTTCTTACACTGTGCAGTCCTGCAGCTTTTGTAGTGTTTTGTGTGCCTAGAAAGACAAAAACCTGCTAAAATAGAAATGGAATATATTCTGTGTTTATTAAAAATAAATGTGTTTTCAAAGATCCTAACTATGCCAAATGGAATCTGCATATGAGACTTTATAAAACTGCATGGGGTTTGTTCCTTAATCTTTAGAGTTTGTTACATTGTGAAGGCATTAAGGAAATTTTAAAGCCCAGCTGGAGATGCCATAGGGCTGAGAAAGGCTATTAACCAATTTTATTTTGCAAGCTCGTCACAATAACCAATTGTTTTGGTTGATATTTTATCCCAGGAATACATTATTATATTATAGACCCTACAAATAGTATAAAATGCGTTACTTTTGGAGTACAGTAAACTTTATTAATAAAAAATTATTAAGCGTATTCATACATTGAAAGGGGATGTTTAAATATTGTCAATAAATAAGGAAATGTAAATAAAAGAAACTAGTGGGCTTGTTAATGCGCTCTTATCACTGAATATATACAGTGGGCAATACTGAGGTCAGCAAAGTCATTGATTTTTGTGTCCACATATTGTACAATAAGTCAATAATGTAGTTATTGTGACAGGCCTAGTATGTTGATGGCAGTGTGTTATCATTAGTAATTCATCCACATATTTCCACACATTTTTGTGGTTTACACAAATATAGAGCCCTAATTGTTTTAGTAGATCTTAGTAGTGGAAGAGGAGAACTCTGTAGCATGTTCTGATAAGCTTTTGTCTATTTGCATGGCTGTCCAAGGATCTAGACCTGGCCACTGTTTCATTTCCTTAGAACAGCATTGGTGCAGTGACCTATAAGCTGTACGTTCTGCTAGATTGCACTAGGTTTTTAATCTGTCAATTTAGCAAGGGATGATGGCTAAACCGTCTCCCTCAGTTAGTCAGGGAGCAGATTAACGTCTCTTACTGTCTGCGTTCTCTGGCCTTCAGTGCTTAATTCTGTGCTTTGGGTTTATTGTGTTGGAGGATGAGGGAGGGATTCTTTGCTGTACTGAGTTAGGGAGGACATTGGAACACTTAGTTCCTGAGGGCCTTTAGTTGACTTTGTGTTGTTCTGTAGTGTTCTCTTTGAGCTTCAGTTTGCAAAGATAGATACTCTGTATGGACAAATGGATTGTGACACCCGTGTATTCATTGCTTCCTTTGAAATCAACTGGTTCTACTGTCTCTGCTGTTCAGGGATGGACTTGTACTAGAGTTTGAGTCATTGCAGGGCAGTGCGAATTTGATTACATTTAGCCACAAGAGCATAAGAGAAGTCAATATGTTGGATGATCACCACCACCGTCACAACTAATCCCAAAATCATATCCAACTCATCCACCACTCTAAGGCAGCTTCTGAGACAGGGACTGAGCCTAGTCTTGGAGTACACCATATTTTGAATGGAGATTTTTCATTGAAACCAAAATATAGCGTACATCTAGGCTTGCATTGGATGGAGCGCCATAATTCCAGAACACACAGTTCCTCTGATTCAAAGCTCAATTCTGGTGGATTATTCCCATTAACACCAAGTGACAATTGGTTCATATTTAGTGTGCTAGTCTTTTGGCTATTTGCACTACTTCTCTACAGGGTTTACTAGAGCTGTGATTCAACAGTGAATGCAACATACTTAGCTGAATACAATTATGATACAGGGTGTCCAAAACAAACATTTGAACATGTAGAGTCTGTTTCCAGGACATGAATAAAGCCTAGTCATAGGCAATATAATATTTATATTGTGCAACTCTACACTGTGCACTTCAGGACTAGGCCGTCTGTCTAGGAACTACCACATAGTATATTCTGTAGATAATCCAAATTTTAGTCGGTCTTAATGATGCAGATTCATTTAAAGATTGTTGTGAAATGCAGCAGAGTCAGCCTTTGTAAACTGGTGTTGGTGTGTTTGCTTTTTTTCAACGCGTTTCAGGGTCAGGTACTGTGTAGGCGCTTATCATCATTCTAGGTAAGCAAGTGTGTGTGTTTATGTGGTCGGTTGTTATTGAATCCCCTGGACCGGAGACTCTCTGGTGGTGCCTCTATCTGGTTAACCAAGAGTTACGTGCTGTGATGTGGTGCATTGTGGGAAAGCCCAGTTTTAAAGGTCCTCTGTGATGTGGAAGCGAAAGCTCTCTCAGATCACCTCACTACTCTTACACCTCTTGAATTACGCACTCTGTACCCGACTGGCTCACTTCAGCTGCCTCCACTAGATGTTAACGCTGTGGGTATGTTTGTGCATTTGTCAAATTTAGAACTAGATAAGGAAAATTTAATGGTATATTTGCTTTAATTTTGATATGAAATATATTAACAGTTTTTTTCAGTAATTCTCATGGTATAAGGGAAATTAATAATTGGTTGGTAATGGCAAGATATTTAAATTGACTACACGGTAGGTTGTGTGAGTTGTGACAGTTAGAGATGAAAGGATCAATGTTATTGAAGCTGTTCTGATTGGCAGTACCAATTAGGGGAGAGCTGGAGGTCATATTCACCTCTATAGTTTAACTTAATCCATCATCTTATAGTGCTTCTGTGGAAATGTTTTGGGCATTGTCTCATAACATGATGGAAAACAAATGACCATGCTTATTATTAGAATCAACCACTTTTAAAACATTGTTGAACTTTGAGCACAAGCTGAAAGAATCTGTCAAAATCAAAAATGTGTACGTTTGTAGCTGCACTGGAGCTCAAAAGATTGTTGGTAATCATTATTTACTCTGCTGTGTTCTGATACTTACTGATGGACTCTCAAGAGGGTGATCTGGTTAGTGGTCTTATTTGTATAATAGTTTATAGTTAATAGTTTAATTCTGCCTGTATCTTTGATTGCTAGGTTAAAACATTGCAGTTTTCTTACTTGGCCACTTTTTTCTCCTTATAAATGACATTGGAAATAAATGAAGTCACTATATTTTCTAGACACAAGTACTTTAATGCAATTGTTAATTCACTGTTACCACACTGTTTGCTTGTATACTTATCATGCCATTTAACATAATTGCCTTTTTTCACCACTTTTGGGTTCTCTATCTTCCTGTTAGTCATTGCCAGATCCCATGTGTTATATAGGTATCTCTTGTTTTGTAGTTAGAAGGCATCACTTTAAATCAAAATCACATTTCAAAATAACTAAAAATACTTATTAACCAAATGCAGAATATTTCTAGACAGACTCATTAATTTTCTGACCTGTAATAGGACAAACCCTGTGACCACATCACTTTCGATATGTGTAAATATAGGTTTGTTTATAAGTAGGTTGTTAGAACAAATTCAGCCGCAACGAGGCAATATTTGCAGTGTAATATATCATCCCTGGTGCGCACCAAAGAAAACAAGCTGTAAATGTGAAAAATTGAGCTTGAATGAAAATTTGTTTGCTCTAATTTCTGTGATAAATGTCCTCTTTGTACTAAAGCAGTTTAGTACATACATGTGGGCACCTTTTGTGCATTTCCAGCTGTAGCTTAGTTTGTACCTTTTTCTCAATGCAAATTGTGATTAATAAGGGCTAAAATCGTAGTCATTAAAAAGCTTAAACAGTGTGAGTGCTGTATATATTGATCCAGATTATATGTACCTCCTCTAAAGGTTGGAGCTGCTTCCCCCCCCCTTACATTATTTTATTTTATTTCCTCCTGCAGGGTTGTAAAGCCTCTTAGAGTGTGTGTGCGTGTGTACTAAGGAAGAATGACTGATAGTAACATCAGAATGACCGCAGCAACAGACAAGGAGCTCAGCGATCTGCTGGACTTCAGTGTGGTAAGCACAGATTTCTGCCATATGATCTTGGTTGGGAACTGCAGCTGTCTGTAATGCCCTGTAACTTAAGGGAAGTATAATGGGGTGAAGTATTATATTATGTGTCTCCTACCATTATGACCGTTTGCAATATTTGTTGTCTCTCGTAGTCTTACCTTTCTTACCAGCATATTTACGTGTGATTTGTCTTCATTGGCAGTTTGCACAAACAATTTTCTTTGTTTATGTTGTGAAAATAGCTTTGAGTGTAATCCCCTATTTATATGTTGATTTAACACTGTCCTTTATCTCCTGTAGATGTTTCCTCTTCCAGTGCCGAATGGAAAGAACAGATCTGCTACTCTAGCCAGCACGCCATTCGCAGGCTCAGGTAAGCCACAGTGCTCTGGAGACTTTTTTTGCTGTGCTGTCGTCGCAGTCTCTTTGTCCTACTTGAAGGATTAATATTAATTTGGTTATATTAATCAAGGAAATCTCGGAAAACACAGCAAAACATGCCATACAAAGTCAGGAGCTGTATTTAGAAAGTTTTGGTTTTAAAATCAGACATCATGGAGATTTCCCAGTTGTTTCCGAAGCTTTTCTCTTTCCTGGCCTGCTCTCCTCCCATCCCTTTCTTTCTCTCTTGTGGCTTCAGCTGTTCCTTTTCCATCACCGTTTGAGAGCGAAGGTGGTGAAGTGATTACGGGAAACAACAGAGCAGCCACCTCTCTCCCCCATCCCCCATCTACAACATCAATAAACATTAAAACAAATGCACAACCCAAACCTTTTTTTCTCACACTTCTCACACCATCTACCCCCTTTCCTTTTTTACAAGAGCCTTTTTCTCGCTCTCCAACACCCCGCCCTTCGCCCCTCTTGCGCTCGCTTCCTCTCCGGGGTGAATCTTTAATGCCTCTGTTAATTAATCTGTGGTATTCAGGAGTAAGAAGCTTGTCTGTTTGGTAAGTAATCACCACTAGTGCCCAATATAAATGAGAGCTTCATTCGAGATGAGCCCCCTCCTCCCCTACAGACGATACACTCGCAGATATTAGCTTACAAGGCCCTGTTTGAAATAAGATAGTGTAAGGAGATGGGCTCTCATAGAAACTGTGCACTTTTTAAAAGGTGACGGTTTCTGTTATTGTCCAGAGCGACTGGCTTCTCCATTGTGAAGCGCACACACCTCAGAAAGACTGAAAGGTCAGAGGACAAAAAACCTTCTTCTGGAATTGTAAAGAGCAAGCTGAGAGGAAGCCCATGTGGTTAGTGGTATGGTTTCAGTATGAGCGTTCTGCATGCTGACAGTATTTCTTCACACAGGTATAGAGGGTGTAGTGATGTATTGATTAAAAGAAAATATTAATAATATTGCCATGTTATACAAACAGATTACAGCGTCAGGTGGTATTAAAGTCATACATACTGGTATATTATATATTAACCTTTTGAGTTTGATTTGGTGTGTAAATTATAATTATAATGTATAATCATAATTAAAGCTGTGAATTGTGTTCCTAAAACACACATGTATACAGTACCAGTCAAATGTTTGGATACACACCTTCTTATTAATTTTTTTTTCTTAATTTATTATTATTTTATTGATTGAACATTAATTATTTAAAAAAGCTATGATGTAGAAACACAAATACATACGTATGTGCTGTAAAAGCAAAAGTATTTAGACGGTGGCACATTTTCTTACCATACTCCTTTTATGTGCAAGCAAGGCATCAAAGCAAAATATGACTACTTTTAAAACACGTTTTATACTTCAGTATAAAAGTTTTTAGTATTCAGTATTATCTATAATATATAAAATAATGATATAAACAATATATAAATAATAATTGATTGAGAAATGGTGTTTTGCCAAACTTTTTGCGTGAGAGATTTTATAAATTAGGCTCTGGGTGGAGTTTAAAAAAATCCAGAACACTTAATGCTGATATAATAGTATGTTGCAGGTAATATACAAGGCAGCCAATTAGAACAGAGATTGTTTACATATATCCATCTTAAAGGCACAGTTACATCAATAGCATGTTTTGATTTTAGGAGTAGGGAAAGGGGTCATAAATATTAATTGTGGCAACCCTTTACTTTCAATAACTAATATTAATTTAAGTATATTGTATCTTTAACAACCTTGTATCAATCTTTATGGAAAAAGGGGTCAAACTTATTAGCTTTCTATTTAAATTAATTAAATGAAGGCATTTTGAAGCATTTCTATTGGTCCATGCATTGTGACTGTTCAACTCTAACTTTAACTAAAGAGTCAGTGCCAAATTCACACTAAAAAAAGTGGCAATAATTAAGAGGATGGGCTGATATTTATAGTTTCTCTTGTGTATATGATGTAAAAGTACATCACATGCATGTTTGACACGATTGTAAATTGCACCCTGACTGAAAGCAGCTTTTTACAATTGAATTATAGAAGAGAAACCTATTTAAAAAAAAAAATTGGTCAGTGTGGCTGTGTAACACTAATACCAGTGTACAGATATTAGGTGTGGATGACCATGGGAGATTAATGTTAATTGTTAATGTTCTGTAAGTGTTGCATTTGACTGACAACACCTATTATCATTCAGTTCACCATAGATTACTAAATCCTTTGAAATGACAATGGCATTTGTGTGGACCACTGGGGGGTTCATGGTTTACACCTTCAGCTCGTAGCTGCAGGTGACTGTTGCAACAGTGTGCAAGCCGGCCTTGCTGAGTCTGCGTTTCTGATTGGCCGTGGTAAAGCGTGTGAAGATTGTCGCCTTCTTCGAGCTTTAGCAGCCACAAAACCACCAGAGCTGTCTGTAGAGGATGCCGCTGACCTTTTCCACCTGTGTCTGATATGGAGGGCTTTTCTAAAGGTGCAACACCAATCACTTTCACACGAAAATGAAAATTGCAGCGGTGATCCACAAAACGACACAAAGCTGCATTGAAGAAACTAGGATGTCACAGTTTATGTTTAAAACATTGTTAATAAGAAGCAATATTTAATTGAACAAGGAATTATGTCTTTTGTTGGTTGTATATAGCCTTTATAAAATGTGGGCCCTTTTCAAAATGCGGTTTATATTTTCTCAAGTTTGGTGCACACTATTTAAAAATGAGTGAAATACACCCAAAGAGAATGAGCGCATGTTTGTAGCCAACACAAAAATGTATAAAGCACCCTACTCTGATAAAATAACAGAAATAACATATTTCTTAACATAAATCTTAAGGAACGTTGCTGTAATGCAATTGTTTGTTCTTTTTTAATGAAAGAAAAACCATCATTACTCGAATAGTTGTCTAAATATTAAATATAAAAATTTCCCCCCGAAATTAACCAAAATAAATTGGTAAAAGATCAGAATAAAGCACTATGCTCTTCCTTTGTTAAGCGCAGGTTAATTTGTGAAGTTTTCTCGCGTTCTCGTGCAGTCCTCAGCATCGGCAGCGCTTTGTTCTCTCCTGCTGCTTCGGCTGCTCACGCTGTTCCACACCTTGCCACTGTCCTCTGGCGATAATGATTCAACTTGGCATGTTTAAAGCTACAGGACCGCCAGACTGTGGCCTCACGCTGTCATTTAGCTCCGTCTCCGTGACATTAGCTGTGATGGGATGTGCCGCGAAGAACGTGTGACAGCTATTTGTTAGCTTCCTGTGATAACTCTCTCTCTCTCTCTTTCTGTCTCTGTCTCTCTCTCTGTCTCTTTCTCGTTGTGGTTGATCTTGAATCCCTGAGGTGTTGCTGGCCACTGAGTTTCATTTACTGGGTATGTGAAAGTGAGAATAACTGGGATATATATACATATATATATAACTGCTGAAAGACACAGAGAAACATTGAGGTTTGCATGAAGCAGAACTTTCCATTCCTAAAGTTGGCCGTCAGCTTCCGGCTGACTGGTGAGAAGAGTAGAAATGAGCATTAATCTCAGCTTATCTGTATAATAGTTATTTGTTGAGTAGAATATATCAATTCTGATTGATTTAGACAGATTTTATATGCTATTCTAATGTAAAAAAGTAAGAAAATACGTTTTACAGCTTTTGTGATGGGCTATGTCACTGATTCATTCATGATTCCATTTGTGCATTGGTATGTGGAGTGTATAGAGTTCCCCGCTGGTGAAGTCACACTTGGTAGACTTCTCACCCATCAGGACTGCTTATTATCACTGCTTAGATTCAGTGTATTGCGGAAATAGCTTTTGTATTGCGTTAATGATGTATCAGGCAGCTTGAAGCAGCTTTAAAGTGTCTTAAATAACTTTTAACTCTTTTAATCTCCTTCAGTTTTTCACCCATATAACTATAATTAAGGTTAGAAAAATCATAACTTTCATAGGCCCTGAAATAGAACCTTGTGGGTCTTAAAGGTACTGCTTATTGTACCCTTAAAATAATATGCTTAACTTTTAGTTCATAGTAAGTTCTGCTTTTGGATGAGTTCAGTGTGTTCAATTAAACCAGGTTAATACAATTATTGTCCTATCATGTATTTAGCTAGTTTTAGTTAGATATATGATATATAGATATAGGAGTTAGATATATATATGAGTTAGATATAAGTCGGATATGAGAAATGCCGATGACTGGGCGTATTTGCAGTGTAGCCATGTGTTTCCTGAGCAGAATTGAGTATTGTTTTTGATATTAGTCTTAAATCTGTATATCCTGTGGGTTATCCCTTTTGTGCTGGGGGTTGTGTGTGTGTGTGTGTGTGTGTGTGTGTGTGTGTGTGTGTGTGTGTGTGTGTGTGTGTGTGTGTGTGTGTGTGTGTGTGTGTGTGTGTGTGTGTGTGTGTGTGTGTGTGTGTGTGTGTGTGTGTGTGTGTGTGTGTGTGTGTGTGTGTGTCATATGGTATGCTCATAGGCTATGACTCATGGCTGACTAGACCCTTTCCAACATTTTTCTCTGTAATTATAGCTCTGCTCTCTTTAACAGGGTTAGTGAGTACCCTCTTCGTTTTAAAGGGCTGTGTGTGGATGTGCCTGTCCTGACTCACTCTCTGAGCTGTTCCATGTGCTTAGACACACACACACACATGCGCACACACACCCACACACAGTTGTGCACTATGTGCCTCACTCATGCCTCCAGGGCAGAGAGCAGTATGGGGTGAAGGCTTCATGACTGCCAGCTTGTGTCTCTATTGTCCTTAGTAATCAGTATGTCTGTACAAACAGGTAGCGTGCAAACGCCGGCAGATCGCTGTTCAGCTCTTTAGACTGGAATGACTCACCGACTCGTAAAGAGAGGGAGATGATGGACGAAAGGGCTGAGAGAGAGAGCCATACCGATCCCAGGTTTCCTGTGTCGGTACTGATCTCTGATCTCAGGCTATTCGCTGTAACAAGTGGCTGATTTTAAACAAGCGCTATTTGTGTTTTGTTATATTTTCACATTTCATATCAACTAATATACTTCAACTTATTGCTTAAGTGAGTAATATGTTTATTTTTTTGTCAGTTGGTTCCAATTTTTTGGAAATCACTACAAATTATTACCATTTTAAAAGTAAAACTATTTTAAATTAAAGGATTTAAGTTAGAATGACTATCATCGTTCAGTTGAGGATGGGACAGGATGATGCTACATTTTAATCTGTCCAAGCAAACTTGGTAATGCATCCTCGTGCAGGGCTCCTCTCCTATGCTGCATTGTCTTAAGATAAATTACTCTACATTTTGGGATCAACCACATTTAAACAGCTGTCGACCTTTGAGCACCAAACACGATAGTCTGTGAATTCCTGTAGTGTGTGGCTACTGTGGAGCTCAGTTTTGTTAGTGATGTTTGTTAGCTCTACTGATGCTCACTATTCTTGTCTGAGTGGTGTCCTCTTGAGAGGGGTATCCAGTTAGTGGGGATAATAGTTTTTAGCTTTCCTCCCCTGCAAGAAGGTCCATATTGATGTCCACAGGTTGAATGAGGATCTGTAAGTTTCTCTGAAAGAGTGGGCCTTGCCAGGGTAGCAGCAACTTAAATAAATAAAAATAAATCACGTGATCTGAGCATATTTTAGGTTTGGTTAGAATAGTGGCTGATTTGATGATTGTGTATTCGACTGATCAATATTTACACTCTTGTCTGTATCTCTCTCTGTATATCGCTCTAGGTATTTATCTATTTATTTTGTTTGTGTGTAGAGCAACATAAATTGCATATGTTGAATTTTGAATAAGTCAGTTTAATAATGTCAGTATGATTTCTGATGGCACTGCAGTGTTGAGACACTGTTCAGACAGTGTTCAGGGAGCACGCTGTAGTTTGGAGTATATAAAATGGTGTAGTGGCTGGTGATTCTTGCCCTGTAGGTCTTTCACATATGAACCCTGTGCTCGTGCCGCAGCCTGAACTGAATCAGCTGGAGTCGTTAGACGGCTCTTGCCGCTGAAACGTGCGCATCGGCTTTTTTTATTAGGTCTGCAGAGCAAAGTTTTGTTTATTCAGGTGCTGGGGGAATGTCTCGTAACTTCAGGGCGAAAGCGTTACCCTGCAGACGTGAGCAGGGCTGCTTTCTAACGGCTGCCTCACGATTCCTCACGCTGCCTTCCATTAATCATCCAATCTGTTAATAAGAGTGAATATTCTGCATGCTTATGAATATGGATTAAAGCTATTTTGGAGTTTTTTTTTTTTTTTTTTTTTTTTCCAAACACCCCCACATGTCATCACCCTCCTGTTGCCTCTCACATTCCACAGTATTACAGTTTTTTCCCCCTTTCTCTTTCTTTCTCTTTTTCTCTCTGTTTTCCATTACATTCTCTCTCTCTCCCTCTCTCTTTTTCCATGTATGTGTGAATAGCTGTAGATTATAGCGCTCGTTCTGCGCCCCTGCGTTCTGACCGTTCTTTAAATGACGGCATTTTGCTGGTGAAATGTTCCGTGCTCGCAGGAAGTCGCCGTATTGTCAGAGCGCTTTAGGTAAATAAACGGCTCTTAATGACATTTCCAGGGGCATTGTCTAAAAGGCAGGTAGTCTGGAGTGCAGCAGCTGAACGCCCGTTAACACACTCAAGTCGTTCTTTCCTGTTTTTTCGGTCGCGCTCCATCGGTGATGTGTGCGCATATTGACAGGGCTTTCAGCCATGGCTCTGGTCCAATGCTGTCAGATAGCACCACAGTTCATCAGCTACACACTCCAGATGAGGTGTGTGTGTGTGTGTGTGTGTGTGTGTGTGTGTGTGTATGCATACAGTGGCATGCAAAAGTGATCAGTTAAGCAAGTTTTACAAGAAGAAATGATCTCAAAAAGGCATGAAGAATCACTTTTTTTTTATTATTTTTAAAGCAATATCGACTTATTTTCTTTTGTTCTTTTTCTTTTGGATTTGTACAATTTAGAGTAATTATAATAGCAAATTAAAAGCTTTATAAATACCCATTCTCTTTTAATCTTGTCAGAACAAATGGCAGCCCCCGGTTCTTCTAAGCAGCTGCCATAAAAATGGTTGGGGCCCATACAGCAGGAGAAGGCTATAAGAAAGCACAACATG